>NW_015094510.1:17258213-17258763 GCF_001431845.1 Calidris pugnax
GCTTTTCTTTTTAATTCTTTCCTTTTTTTTTTTTTTTTTAAAAACCTAGAAATGAGTACTACCCGGCAGATTCACTAGTGGCTCCATCTCAGGATCTTAGAAAGAAAAATAGTGGTACAGTAGCAACAAAAGAAATACCTGGTGAAGAGGTGAATGATGTTGCTATGGAGGAGGAGGAGGAAGAAGAAAAGGCGGCGACGAGCCCACAGCCATGTCGACGCCGTCCCGCCCCTCAGGGGGCGCTGCCATCGCGCGCGACCGCCCGCCCCGCTGAGGAGAGGCCACGCCCCCCGCGCCGGTCCCGCCCACCCGCCAGGGCCGCGCCCCTTTCCCCTCCCTTCTGTCTATCTCCCGCCGCCAACCAATGAGAGGAAGGCAATGCCCTGATGGCCCCGCCCCACACCAAACCATCCCTTTCCGGCGGAAGGGCCTGTTGGCGCTGTCCAAGATGGTGGCGGGAGGGTTGTGTCTGTGTGGGCTCCTCAGGTACCGGGGGGGGCTGAGGGCTGTGGGCCGGATGGAGGGGGGGGGGGAGGCAGCGGAGAGGGGG
>NW_015094510.1:17260258-17301254 GCF_001431845.1 Calidris pugnax
GCCATTTGGGGGGGGTCAGAGGAGCCCCGAGGAGAAGGGGGGAGGTCACCTCGCAGATCTGCTGGGCGAAGAGCAGGATGTGGGCCAGGCTGACGTTGTGCTTGGGCAGGTAATCCCGAAGGCTCCCCAGGGGCACGTACTCCATGATCAGCTGCACGATCTTGTCCCCTGGAAGGGGAGGAGGAGGAGGAGGAGGAGGAAGAAGAAAAGGCGGCGACGAGCCCACAGCCATGTCGACGCCGTCCCGCCCCTCAGGGGGCGCTGCCATCGCGCGCGACCGCCCGCCCCGCTGAGGAGAGGCCACGCCCCCCGCGCCGGTCCCGCCCACCCGCCAGGGCCGCGCCCCTTTCCCCTCCCTTCTGTCTATCTCCCGCCGCCAACCAATGAGAGGAAGGCAATGCCCTGATGGCCCCGCCCCACACCAAACCATCCCTTTCCGGCGGAAGGGCCTGTTGGCGCTGTCCAAGATGGTGGCGGGAGGGTTGTGTCTGTGTGGGCTCCTCAGGTACCGGGGGGGGCTGAGGGCTGTGGGCCGTATGGAGGAGGGGAGGGAGGCAGCGGAGAGGGAGGGGAGGAGCAGACCCCGCGCCTCCATGGCCCCCTTGCCAACCCGCGGCCGCGCTCCCCCATCTCCCACCCGGGCCTGCTCGGCCGTTACGCACCCGGCCCTGAGGAGGGGAGGCCGCAGGGCAGGGCGAGGTGGGACCGGGGCCCTGCCTGGCTCCTTCTCGCTCTGCCGCCGGCCTCGGATGGACCGATGGGCTTTTTCCGCTTCTTCATCCCGAAAATGAAAGTGTCTTCTGACGTTAGGTGTCAGTCGTGGCGCGCAGCTGGCCGCGGGCAGCCCCTTTAGAGACGAGTAGATGATGTTGTATCACAGCGTGTGGCACAGCATCAGGCTCTGGCGCCTGTGAAGCTCTGTAGGCCGAGAAGAGACTCCTTTGAGATACCTATTCCTGGGTTAGGAGAGCTGTGCAGGGAGGCGGGGGTGAGCAAAGGGAATGCCCCTGTCAGAGAGAGCTTCAGAGACCCGAAGAAACAGGTCTCTAAACAGAGGTACCACTTGGAGGTTTTCTGAACAATTGACACAGCCCTTCAAATCTCCAGGGAATGGAAAAAGCACGTTCTGGATCGTGCACTGCAGACTGGTCCAAGTAACTCCACCAAAGCAGTTCACACTAAGGCAGGCCGAACAGGAGCTTGGACTGAAGAAATCTCTTACAAATTCTTTAGAAATCAGTTCACTAGTTGTGTTTTGCCAGATTGCTAAGGGCATGCAAGCTTTATAATGTATATAGCACATGGAGATAGATATAGATATTAGTATGAATAAACAATAATAAATGATTGAGAGGTAACAGTAGGGAAAAAATCTTTGGCTAAACAGTGTAGAATTGTGACTTTCTGTAACTGTTGAAGTGAGACACACATATTGATGATTTCCAAGCTTAGAAGAATTCAACAAACAGTTGAACTCCCTGTAGCTACACCTAAAAGCACTGCTCTCTCAGTTTCATACATAGTAGTTCTTTAAAGCAATTTTGTATTTTAAAATTTCTGGCTTGTTTCAGATTGCTGTGCTCATTGTTAATCCCTGCATTATTTCTAAGTGGAATTTTGTGTGTCTGCTTGGTGGTACTGCTGGGGGGAATACGGCTCTGGATACAACAAAGGAAAAAACAGTTGACCTCAGCAGGAAAAGATGGGAAGCGGCCGCTGCTGGTTGCCTTTTTTCACCCGTATTGCAATGCAGGTGGTGGTGGGGAGAGAGTCTTGTGGTGTGCCATAAGAACGCTCCAGAAAAAGTAAGCATTTATGTTTATCGAATACTATATTTCATTCTCAGCTACTGATGGTATTATTTATGTACATTTTTGCGTTTTACATACTTAAATAGGTGTCATTATTCTACCCGTCCTACATTTTCTTTTACATCTGAGTTTCACCTGGTTGCACCATTCCACTTCATCCCTTTGCCCAGATTTTGATCTTTCCTGCTGTAGCATCTTTCACTTCTTTCCTTGGGAGAACCCTTCATCCCTCATCAGTTTTCCACTGCCAGTATGGAACTTTGTATGGGCATAACTCTTCAGTAGATAACTGATAATCTTGATACTTCCCTCTTGGTGCAGGAGGCGAAACAAGTTAATATCTAAAATGGATTTAAATTGGCATGTCCACTGGCTTGCCCAGTCTCCTGTATTTTCCTCATGCTGTGCAGTAGACAGACATCTCCTAATGTATGGCAAGGCACTCTTAAGTCTGTAGAGTAATACTGAGCTCCTTTTAAGTTTTACTCAAAAAAAAAATACTCCCCAAGTCTTCAGCCATGTGTTTTTCTGCAGATCAAAAAAACCCTGGAAGTATAAGGAAAAGTGTAATTTAGTTAAAATCATTTCAGAGCTAGGCCAGATATTTGTTCTTGTGTGCTTTTTGAGAAATTTTGAATGGATAGCATTTTAGCTTCATGTTACAAAATTTGAAGAGAAGAACTACAAAATTCCTTTCCTTTACTCTTGCAGGTACAGAAATATAACGTGTGTTGTTTACACTGGAGACAGAGATGCCACTGGAGAAGAAATAGTGGAAGGCGCTTTCAGAAGATTCAATATTAAATTAACTCATCCTGTGAAGTTTGTATTTCTAGAAAAACGCTACCTCGTGGAAGCTTCTTTTTACCCTCACTTCACTTTGCTGGGACAAAGTTTAGGATCGGTTTTTCTCGGCTGGGAAGCCCTTCTAAAGTGTGTTCCCGATATTTATATTGATTCAATGGGTTACGCCTTCACGCTTCCCCTCTTCAAATATTTAGGAGGGTGTCGCGTTGGCTGCTACGTCCATTACCCCACCATCAGCACCGATATGCTGTCTGTCGTTAGGAATCAGGATACCAGGTTTAACAATGCAGCCTTCATCACAAAAAATCCTCTTTTCAGCAAATTCAAACTTATCTACTACTACTTCTTTGCTTTCATGTACGGGTTGGTTGGTTCCTGCAGCGACGTGGTTATGGTTAATTCTTCTTGGACGCTAAATCACATCCTTTCCCTCTGGAGAGCTGGGGCTTGCACTAGTGTTGTGTATCCACCCTGCGATGTTCAGACCTTCCTGGATATTCCACTGGAAGAGGAGAAGAGCACCGCTGAGCATTCCATTGTTTCCGTCGGCCAGTTCAGGCCTGAAAAAGATCACCCTTTGCAAATCAGAGCCTTTGCTAAATTGCTGAAAGAAAAGAAACTGGGGGAGCAGCTGTCATTGAAGCTTATCTTAATTGGAGGCTGTCGTAACCAGCAAGATGAAGAGCGTGTAAATGACCTTAAACGTCTTTGTGAAGAGTTGGGACTTAGTAACAAGGTGATGTTCAGAATAAACATTCCCTTTGAGGAGCTAAAGAGACACCTGGCTGAGGCCACTATCGGCCTGCATACGATGTGGAATGAGCACTTCGGGATCGGTCAGTATCTTTCCTCAGTGTTCAGCCATTTTTCCCAGCTGGGGAGGGCTTCAGTTCATGATTAAAGCTCCTCAGTGTAGGTGTCTAAGCATAGAGGTCAGTATGGCAAGCAGGTGTCCTACTCCTGTTCTCCTCAGAGGTGATCTAGCTGAGGTACAGCCTACAAGACCATTTGAGATGACTAACCATTAGGTGCTACTGTAGTGCGAGCTGCACCGCTGTAGACTGTTAATTATGGACATCCTCTAGCCACCTAAAGAGCCAGCTATCCCAAGCTTTGCTGCCCGAGATGTCCTGCCTGCTCTCCAGCTATCACTCTGTAAGCTCATGGGTTGCCCTGAGGTCCTGTGTTAGATTTGCCACCTTACACAGGTGCCGTCTGTACCCAGGGGAGCACCGAAAGGCAGCAGGTATTTCTGTTTGAGCACCTTAGATTGTGTCCTGTTGTCTGCCCTGGCTGCAGGGGGAGCTTTGACACAATTCATGTGTCTTGTGTGTAGAGATTTTGATGGTGTTTCACCTGCCCCAACTGCCATTTGAAATACCTAGTTTATACCATGGGGCTCTCGCTGCTGCTTCAGAGGTGAGTCTCCCACAGATCCTGTCTCTCTACTTGTAAGCCCCATTGTAGATGCCACCAGGTACCCATGGTCACCTCATTGCACTAGGTACCTGTGCTAAGGCGATTAAATCAAGTCCTTAAATCAGTTGTAGCGTGGAGCAGATTGCCAAGGAGGAGCTGAGGCCTGGTTTGCAGTGTGCTGGCACACAGAACTAAGGTGTCGGGTTCAGTTTTATTTGGATTAGTTGAGTTCTGACCTTGAAAGGGAATGTAAAATTGCTCATCTGCCATAAATCTACAAGGGCAGCCAAACAGATGGATGCTGTGCTTGGCTACAATGTGACTAAATTCCACTTGATGTCATCAGACTTCATTAGAATACAAGTTAACTAAGTATCAGGAGTAGTAGTTTAGTCTATAGGAATTTGGTACAAAAAAATTTACTCTGAAGTGTCTCCCAGAAGCATCTGTCACAAAATGGAAATAATAGTTTCCCCCCCCCAACAGTTTAGTTAAGTAAATTAAAAAAAATAATAATCATACAATCACACTGTGATTTTGAATTTCATTGTGATTTCACCTTCATCTACAGTGGCTTTTTACCTGTAAAAAATATGTTCCAAAACTTTGGAGCATTATTTACAGTTGGCAATTTTTGAGCTAGGGGAACTTCTTAAAAATCAAATCAGAACTAAAAAGAATTGGCAACTGAAGTGATTGCTGATGTCTGTTCTAGAGCCACAGGGAAGAATTGAACTTTATATATCCATCATATGCTACTCCTATTCCACTGCTTTTGACTGAGGAAATCTTTCTATCAGCTTCCCATTTCATTAAAACTTCGTCCATCAAAAATACAGATTTAGCCATAACAGTTTTTACTAGTTTGTCTTGCTGAGTTGTCAAAAGCCATAAAGAGTTGTTCATCTGCAAAATACTGAAATTCTGAATATCGTCTGATGGAAATGTGCATAGTCAGCTTTTCTCTCAGTATCTTTCGAACTGATAAAATTCCTCAGCGTGAATGAGAAAATGAATACAGTTCCATTAAGCTCTAATTTTTAATTATTATTTCCAGCTGGCAACCGTACCATAAAACCAGTGTTGCAGTGTCCTGTCACAGAGCTACCTTCCATGTTTATCTTTACATTTGTTTCAGTATCCAGCTTTTCTTTTCCACTGTATATACTGGTGACATAATCTATCTCACGTAAATCAAGTATGTTACAAGAACCACAACTTAGCTGTTTGTATCTGATTTCTAATTTCAATTTTATGTGTTAAAGAGAAGCTGTCATTTCAGTCATTAGGACTGAAAATCTTAAATTTGTTTTTCTTATGAGACCACTTACTCTGTATTTTTCAAATTTATCTAGAAAGGCAGTCTCTAGTAACTTATAATTCTTAGTGAATCTTACTGCATTTTTCATTTTCCAATGCCTTATCAAAAGCCAAAGTCCCTGATGTGCATATTCATATCTGCATGTTTCATGTCTTTTCCAGGCGTAGTTGAATGTATGGCAGCTGGCACAGTTATCCTGGCTCACAATTCTGGAGGCCCCAAATTAGACATTGTGGTACCCTACGAAGGACATGTTACAGGCTTCCTGGCCGAAAACGAGGACAGTTATGCTGAGACAATGGCTTATATCCTCTCTTTGTCTCCCAAAAAAAGGTTAGAGATCAGAGAAAACGCTCGCCGCTCTGTGCACAGGTTTTCCGACCAGCATTTTGAAGAGACATTCCTGCTATCTGTGGAGCCATTATTTAAATAAATGTATATGAATAAAATGTATGTGAATAAAATTAACTTTTTATATTTGACTGTGTCACCTGTAAATATAGCTAATCTATGATCCCTTGATCCCATTCAATCAGAGGATTTTTTTTTTCCAGAATCTGTAGCACATTTTCAATTTGCTGTCCCCCATTCTGTGGCATAATTCTATTAGGAGGGAGTTTAATTGTGGTTCTGGAGATTTCATTACCTACAGTGATTCCTTTAGGTTAATCATTATGGTGTTTTTGCTAGCCTGCTATTTAATAAGTATAATAATTGCATTTGACTATGATCCTTATATTAGGTATTTCCTCATGCCCTTTCACAGTGTGACAATTTCATGGTATTTTTTCCAGCACTCTTCTATTGAAAGGTTTTCTGTTCCTAGGGAATAGAAGGGTCTAGATTAGAGAGCATAATTAAATGCTATACAAACATGAACCTTAAAGCCCTAAACTACTGGTTATTATAAAACCAAACACTGGGGAACAAAATGCTCAAAAATTGCACATCTGCTTTTGTATCAAAAATGGAAAAACATATAGTCCTTTTTTGAGCCATCAGAGCAGTATTTTATATTTTAGCAAACTAAGTACAAAAAGGTACTGAAATCAGACTTTGCAACGTGGTTTTCCCTCTATTTAAAGCTTCACCTGGATTATATAAAGTTTTTTATGTGAGAAAAGCTGGTTGGAAGATCCGACTGTTCCATGTTTTATTAGGAAATGGGGAACGCACAATTCTCATGGTTCTAATAAACCCTTTTATTGCTACTATATAAAACTGCAGAGGAGTTGGTGATACTACGTAAGGTCAGCACTGTGCAAATGGAGCTATGGATTATAAAGCTGTATTGGCAGCACACAGAGATCATGAAAAGCTGGAAGAACTTGGTAAAACAAGGAGTTGATTGAGCTGGGGAAATATAACACATTGACTAGGAGAATTCCTTACGTGATACAAAAATGGTTCATGAGGGTACACAATCAGAAATTTGCTGAAGCAAGTCATCAGAGAAACCCTAGGCAGTTCAGAATAATAAAGATGAAACTGCTTTTCATTCTGGATAAGGATTTTTCAACATTTAGACATAAGAAAAGTAGCCTGATTTTTTTTCCTTTAAACAAAATAGTAACAACCTCCTATGAATTTTAATTGAGCGTTTAGCACTGTTGAAAAGCAGTTGATTAACTTGGCATTCAATGTCAGCTATCCTTAAATTTGATTACTTGATGTGGCTGAAATTTCCAGCAAGCCAAAGCTTTGAAACAGTAACTGTTCTAGGTGGCTCTTGCTTCCTGCTTGCCTTTTTCATTATGTGTGTCAACACTAAATGACCCATGGTTATTTTCTAAATCATCATCAGATTTTCCAAGTCGTTTGCAAGGCAAACTCATCTTTTCTTCATCTCCTTGACCTTGATTTGTTGAAAGGGTGGGAGACTCCATGGTTCTCTCTGATGGAGAAGTTGCCACTTTTTCCAGAGATTCCTCCAGCTCACGTCTGAGTTCATCTTCAGAATCTTCAAAGTTTCTGTAAAGTAAAACAAGATCATTATATTAATTAAATATATATTTGTTACAAGCCTTTCTCCCTTCAAGGTCTTTGAGATCTTTTATTTTTTAAACACTTTATAAAGAATGCACAAGCAACAAACATAATGTGAACTGTTTCTTCTTTCTCCATGACATGGTTTACCTCTTTCGTAAGGTGAGAGAACAGCAGCTGCAAAGCCATGGTAATACTTCTGCATAACATTCCTAATGACAGCATTGGCATGTGACATATATTAAATTACAGAACTAAAAGTAGCAAAGTCTGTAAAACAAGTAAGTTTTCTTAATTTATGAATTTAAAAGAAGAAAAGCTTTAGGCAATGCAACCTGTCGTTTCATGGAACCTGTTCAGTTGTGTGGATGTTTCTTCTGATGGGCTTGACTTACGTGTCTTCGTCATCTGATCTTGGCTCAAGTCTGCCTCCAGCAACAGCAACAGCAGCGTATGTTTCTGAATCATCTTCTCTGTTTTCTTTTGGAGGCAACGTAGTTAATCTCCCATCTGGAAAGGAAGAGAAACGTTCCTTTATTTGTATATTAGCTAACTGTAAAAGTGTATGTAAAGTAACAGCAAATAAGTAATTGCTTGGGTTTTTTTTTTTTTTTTTTTTTTTAATGACAGCATTGGCATGTGACATATATTAAATTACAGAACTAAAAGTAGCAAAGTCTGTAAAACAAGTAAGTTTTCTTAATTTATGAATTTAAAAGAAGAAAAGCTTTAGGCAATGCAACCTGTCGTTTCATGGAACCTGTTCAGTTGTGTGGATGTTTCTTCTGATGGGCTTGACTTACGTGTCTTCGTCATCTGATCTTGGCTCAAGTCTGCCTCCAGCAACAGCAACAGCAGCGTATGTTTCTGAATCATCTTCTCTGTTTTCTTTTGGAGGCAACGTAGTTAATCTCCCATCTGGAAAGGAAGAGAAACGTTCCTTTATTTGTATATTAGCTAACTGTAAAAGTGTATGTAAAGTAACAGCAAATAAGTAATTGCTTGTTTTTTTTTTTTTTTTTGCTGTTGTTCAAATTACAACATAAATACTGTGCTTCTGTTATTCTCAATCACACGTTTCAGTCAGTGGTTTGTAACTTCTGCTTAGTGGAACATGGTGTGTTTGTAGACCATAACCACAGGACTATAAAAGTTAAAAGTAAGAAAGGCCATCTGATGTTAGGAAGTTTAAATTCCCAATCCAGGGGTCTGCATTTTCAGTGGAAAACTTAGAGGAGTGCTGTTTGGGAAAGGCTGACAATTGCTATGTGGATGTAGCTATGGTTACCTAAAAGTGCTCGCTTTCAAAGACCAAAGGGCAACCCCAACCTGAAGGTGGGAGAACACAACGCTAAGATTTGTTGAGTATGAAGACTAAATTCTGCACGTGATCCAACAGAAGTGTGTAACTCTGTGCTCCACAAACTCAGCTGGAGCAGCGGGGCAGAACTGGGTATTGAGGGTGTGCCATATTTTAGTAAGTGTAACTGATAAAAGCAACAGCAATTAGAATACCTGTGTGAGTTGACTTACTCTTGCTTTAGCTTTATGAACTGCTGACGTTAGTGAAAAGAGGTTTGAATTTCATTTTGGGGTTTGGGTTTTTTTTAATGTGTGAGCAATAAAGCTAGTCTTAGGAGAGGAATTTAGCTGGTACATTTAGCTGGTTTAGCCTTCAGGATGGGGCAGTTTTAAAAGAGCTCGTTATGAGAAAACACGTATGTGAGGCATAATTAGCAGGAGAGTGCTGACTGCACAGCTGCAAATGAAAGATATGTCTCATAGGCCATTAAAATTGTTGAAATTTGGCATGTACAATTAAGCTGGCTTAACAGTCCTGCCATCCAACTATACGTTCAGTAGATTGTGAAAAAAACTTCACAATGTCTGGTTACATTTACAGCATCTTTCTGTGGAAAATACTCCGGCTTTTTAGCCAAAAATTTTGATGCAAAGTAAATGTCATTTTTAAAACAGTCTGTTACTTTAGGAAAGTGCACTGCAGTCTAAGTGAGTTTGAATCAATCTCAGTGTCAGCTTGACCAGCATGGACCATGCTGTAAAGTTAAGTCACCACTCTAGTTTAAGCCGTCACGTCCTACAATTTACAGCTGTTCTACTGAAATACATGCATTTCTATAAATGCTTTTTTACAGGATTCTTCAACATCAGCAGTTGCAGGGGCTAGATGCAGGTTTGGGGTACCTGCCAACTTGCTGGCAGTAGTAGCTGACCTCTGTCTACTCAAGCAAATGAAAGAATGACATATGAAAGTAATAGCTATTAAGTAGGGCTTGCCCTTTTCCATGCTATTGACAACAGCAACGCCCTGAAAGAGGCCTTTCACTGCCACAGGACAGAGAAGTGTCTGCTGTGACAGGCTGCCTACACATTTCTTGTTTGCCAACTGCTTCAAAAGGTTGGTTCTCATCACAGACCCTTTGACAGTGGTCGAAGAAATAACACACTAAAGAAAAACTTGCAGAATTTACAGTAACGAACATCCTACCTATTTCTTCTTCAAGACAGACCAAGGAATCGTTAGACAGCTCTGCTTTTGCTAAGATGTTCAGGAGTGTCCCTGGTGGCGTTTGTTTCCACTGCTTCCTGTTTTCCGGGATCTCTTCAGGCAGAATAGCGTGGTCAGCTGAAGAACAGCAAGGTTCTCAGGTCACTAAAGCATGACTGAAGCTTGGCACTGCCTTTTGTCAGTCAGACTTTCTAGTCTTGACATTGATTTCTTCCTTTTGGGTAATTCCGTAACCCTTTCTTTTTTTTCCTTTGTGGAATACTCCTAAGTTTTATAAAAATATTTGAACTGATTGATACTGCAGAGAAGAAATAGTTTGGACTATTTGTCACTAAAAATTTCTAACACCAGTTTTAATGCTCAAGTAACTGCTTATTAAGCCTGGAATAGAAAGGTGCAGCTTCACTGAGCAGTCCTTGCTCTCAAACTTGTCAGCTTCTAGAGGCTGGAAAAGCTTCAAAGAAGTTCCTGTTTCTTTTGCACCCTATGCTCTTTCATCTAAAGCAGAATGAAGAAGCAGCAGCATATTAATAATATTCTGCTTTGTCTTCACTGTCTGTGCAAACTCTTCAAGCTACCTCTGTGTATCTGGGGTGTTGGGAATGCTGGAAAGCTGGAAGAGCTCCTTGTCTGCAGCAACCAGTCACTGGAGACAGTTGGCCGCCTGGGAATATATGCACTGGTATGGACAAAACCCAGGGATTAAGCTCTTCTGAACAGGAGCATCACCACAGCCACACCTGCATGTGGATGCACTCGTGACTGTGTAGCAACATTTGTGTGAGGAGTCAGGAACCAGAACTCCACCACGCTCCGAGATGGTGTTGGCAACCAACAGCTCCAGTTCTTAAGGGTCATCAACTCAAGGCCTGAAAAAGTGGTGTTAATTATATGCACAAACAGGCATTTTTAACAGTTGCTACCCAGGCCACAGAGCGATTCATAAAATGCAGCCCTTTTAATATGTGTGAGCAGCACAACCTGATCGTGATATTAGACAGAGGGGAAAATGACGACTGAATTCTATGGTTTAACACATACAATAACTGCAGTTATTATGAACTCCTGCAATTAAAAGCCTGCCAGGTCATGTGAGCGTTCTGGTATGGAAGTGTTTTGGCAATGGTCTGTAAGTAGTCTGGCTGAATTTTAGCAGCTCCCTACTTTCACTGAAAACCAAAACTTTCTTACCAAGTTCATTTTCAGCCATGGTAGGACATACAGATGTGACATCAGCGTCAGCTAAGAAATTCAGGAGTGTCTGAGGGGCTCCAGCTTGCCAATGTTTTCTGTTTTCTTTTGTATCATCTATGTCATTGGACTCTAACAGGAAGAAAAAAAAAAAAGATGGCAAAGCTGTTTCATTTTTTTAAAGTAAATTTTAGTGGGATGATAATACTATGTGATATAAAGACAGAGCTCATCAGGTAAACTTGCTACAGCCTGGACTAACTGAATTTACCTAACTCCTAGGTAATTTTCAGGATTAATACTCAGCATTGCATTTCCTCATGAAATACCTGCTTGGTATCCAGATAGTTCTTCCAAAGCTCTTTCCACATGATCTTCATAAACTTCCACCAATTTCTCCTTAAGATTCTCACCATCCACAAAAGTCAAAGTCTCACTGAGTTTATCCAGTACCTGAAAAAAACAACCGGTTACTCTGGAAAGAGAAAAAAAATGTGGGACAATAACTAATCACTTCTCGTTTTACTGTGTTTGCTAGCCAGTCTCACGTATGCACAGGAAAATTGTTCAACAAAAAGTGAAGCAGCAGAACTCAAAAGTCACATTGTGATTTGTGTATCAGAGGGCTGCATGGGGCTCTGCAGAGATGTGAAACAACAGAAGGACAAATATTTTAAAAATTCTAATATACTAATAAAAATCTTAGCATGTAGCTACTACATGTCAATCAGCCACAAATGTCAGTTTAATAAGTGAAATCACATAATGTTGTCTGTAGTTGCACTTCCACTTTTTCTAAATAACAGCTTGTTCATCACAGTATTATTCTTGCTTTGTGAAAAGAAACATAAATTTACTGAAACAATTTACAAATCAAATTTGGCATTTGCAGACTAACTCAATTTTGAGATGAGTTCTTCTCCTCAAGCCCCACTTACAAAATGTAAATATCTGCACTCTTTCATCTTCTACCATGTCAAAGATTGACCCAGGTATCATTCAATTTCCTTCTAAGCAATTATCCTCTTGAAGAAGGTCAGAGATATGCAATAGGTCATCAAATCCCCAGTAGGAAGCTTCATTCTAACAACGGTAGAGGATGATGGTAATGGCAACAAACCTTAGATCATGGAGCTACTGTCATGGTTTCAGATTACTAATGAAAATGCTTTGACCGTAACTACCACGTACCTCTGCTTCTTGAATGCTGTCTTCCTCAGGAACACATACATCTAAATTAATTTCAAACTTTACTCCTCCCTAAAGAAAATTCACACACTTCATTAATTTAATTTATTAAGTAAAAGCATTTAATTAAATGTACACAGTTTGTAGGGAACTAAAAACTTGAAAATTACTCTTCCATTGAAAATAACTTCTATTTAACAACATTTTTATTCTATTTAACAAGATCAAAGTTGGAGAAATTGGACAAAAATAGACTACTCTAAACATAGTTTATGAATACTTTCAAATGGCTGCATCCACTTTTAAGGAAAGGTGTTTTTGATAATAATTTAATTCAAACCCTTGCAATACACAGAGTTGGTTCTTACAGCTGGTTCTCAGCCAGTGTTAAAATTTGAACCCTGTACTGCTTCTGTGCACTATTTCACAACAGACCTTTAGTCCACTTCACAATGGTCTTATGGGCAGAAGCCTTTCTGATATCTTATGTGCATTTCCATTCAATTCCCATCCCCTTCTACAATTTAAAAGGCACTACAGAAACTAATGCTTTATAACAATATGTTAAAAAATTAGCAGCCTGACTTGACTTCATTTAAACTTTGAGTAAAGGTGAGTTGCCATATGCTACTAATGCAGTTGGATATAAATATGAATAGGTAGGGATTGATTGTACCTGGCAATATCTAAAGGAAGTCTCCCTCAAACGATCATAAAAGCTCATTTATTTTCTTAGTAATTCTATACAAATTCTCTATCTATTCTCATATAAACTTTTAACAAACAGTAGATCAGCACTCTTAATTTACTTTCATATAACCTGATTTCCAGAGCTACCATGTTAATACAATCATTTGAAATGTGCAAGAAAATGGAAAAAAAATACAACAATCAGGATGGATACCTTTGTGTTATGTTTCTTTTCTAAGATTTTTTGGTCTGGCCTATCCTGGAGTCTGACTTGTTTAAAGCTTTCTTCCATGTCCTGGAAGGAGGAAAAACAATCCAACTTTAAAATACACTCTTTGGAACCAGGATATGTGTATACTCTGTAAAAAAAAACTTGTTTAAGTAGTAAATGTAGTCACTGGTTTCCTTGTATTATATCTGTAAGAATATCCCATTTGTTGCCTTATTTAGAGTCTAATACTAAAAGACATAGTAATTCTGGCTTACCTGGAAAAAGGAAAAATAGGAAACCTTGCATAAAGTGCAAACCTTTTATTTTTCAAAAACCTATATTTGGAGGATAAAGCACTGTGTCAAGAAATAAAGAATACATCTTTTATTTTTTATTATCATACGCAAGATGACTCGGGTTGATTTCATTCTGGAAAACTTCTGAAGTGATGAAAATCAAGATGATAATAGAAACCTATGCTTGTAAAAAGTATAGCCACGTTTCATAGTAACTTGTTTTCTGGTAACATCTGAAAAATATTTAATTACTCCTTTCCATATTTCTCTGTCCTGTCTTACAAGCTGTCAGATAAAAGCAAAGTAAGTACTTGTATGCAGCTCCTTCAGTGATCTGGTACAATTAGGGCACGTCCTCAACCTGAGGTGGAACCACAACAATACAAAGATTTTACTTTTTAAAAATATCTGTGCGGTTTCTCCAGTAGGTGGAGCACCCATGAACTAAGGTGACATGAAGCAGGTGCAAAATCTAGGGCTTCTTTTTTGTTATCACGCATTTCCCATTAAACCACTGGGGATATAATTTCTCTCCTATCGTGGCTCTGGCTGCCTATGACCTACTTTATCCCATCAAGTCACGTGTGAATTCATTTTAGTAAAAGCCATATCCAGGATCTGTGAAAATCACTGAAGAGAATCCTATTATTGGCATGTTTGGCCCAAGTTCCAGCTGCAATAGGGTAGCAACGTCTGTCCCTGGTTTTCGTGGAAGTCTGTCCCTTGAACAGTGCAGGAAGTCCTGCACCACATGAGGCAAATCCTAACTGAAGAATCCTACCAGTTGGATCAGGGCTGTTTTCCCTTCAGAACAGACTGGAAATTTTCACACTGAAGTTAATTTTCATAAATTGAGGCTTTCATTCATTTCAATTGAAGAAAAGTGGACCTCTTGCTGCAGAACTCCATGTGGAAACCTCAACTGGTGTTCACAATGCCAATATTGCAAAGTAAAGTGGAATGATTCTGCAACTCCATTCCAGTAGCTGCTTTGGTAGTGTTTGATGAGAAAAAGTGGAGGAATACTGTAGCTGGAAAGCTTTGGTTCTGCCTCTTCCTCCCACTTCTAAATTTTTGTTTAAGGACTCCACATAAAACTGGGTTTTAACTTCCCACACAATCCTGCTCTGGGGTGTCATGAACTGCTCTGTCTTCTGCACAGAATTCTCATAAAGATTTGCACTGTGAATGACTTCTTCTTTACTTCACTCAGAAAGCAAGGAAAAGAAACATACCACAAAAAGCCATTAAGTAAAATGACATTCTTTATATTTACAGATGAAAAAGAATTGCCAAAACAAGTCAGGACTCAGCCAAAGAAATTTTCCAGGCTATTTATAAAGGGAACCCAGGGAGACTTTCACATACTATACAAGCATCTGGCGAGATTTGATCTTTACCATTTTTCAGATTTGTCACACAGAGAGTGAAACAAAGACCATGCAGGATGTCCATTAAAAGTTCCATTCAGAGTAGGAGATGGCATGGATACCTGAAGTGATTCTTCTCCTGTTCCAGCTGTGTCTTTGGTTTCAGACTGGTCCTCAGCTTTCCCTTGACTCACAAGATAGGTTTTATCTTGTATTTTTTGATTCTCCTAGGGAACATTTTTATAAAATTTTCATTTTAATTTCAAAGAATCACAGAATGATACGGTGCTGAAAGGGACCTTTGGAGATCATCTAGTCCAACCCCCCATCCGAAGCAGGTCCACCCAGAGCAGATTGCACAGGAGCATGTCCAGGCCGGTTTTGAATGTCTCCAGAGAAGGAGACTCCACCACCTCTCTGGGCAGCCTGTTCCAGTGCTCTGCCACCCTTAAAGTAAAGAAGTTTCTCCTCATGTTTAGATGGAACATCCTATGTTCAAGTTTGTGCCCATTTCCTCTTGTCCTGTGACTGGGACAAAGACTGGCCAAACAAAGACTGGCCCCATCCTCTTGACACCCACCCTTTAAATACTTATAAGCATTGATAAAATTCCTCCTCGGTCTTCTCTTCTCCACACTAAAAAGACCCAGGTCCCTCACCCTTTCCTCATAAGAGAGATGTTCCAGTCCCCTAATCATCTTTGTGGTCCTCTGCTGTACCCTCTCCAGCAGTTCCCTGCCCTTCTTGAACTGGGGAGCCCAGAACTGAACACAGTACTCCAGAAATTTCTAACTAACTGTACTAGCTTAAAAAAGAAAAATACGACTTTGTGTATGTTTGAGCTTTGTTACCTGAAGTACTCCTGCTCTAAATCTGAATTCTTTTATATCGCTGTGGTATTCTTCCCGAATTTTCTGCAATTGTTTCAGGTACTCCTATTAAAGAACAGTAAGGTAGAAGACATATGTATTAGAAATACATAGAGAAATACATAGAGAAATATTACAGGCATAATAAAATGTTCCATGGATATCAAACTGTGTATATATGAGAAAAAGGGATCAATATCCTTTACTGCCAATTTTAAAGATTGCTTGATACTTCCTATTAGATACATTTTGGAGTTATAACTCTAACTCTTCCACACTTTAACCTTTTTGATGTTTTCCCGACTGCTCCATGCTAGCTGTAGAATTATATCTGAAACAGCTAATTCCAAGAATAACATCAGACTGAATAACGATGCTAAGGTTGCAATCCAAAAATAGAGGACTGTAAATTAGGATGACAAAAAATCATGTAACTTTTATTGTATTGCAACTGCTCCCCAAAGTGAAACAAAACTTGGTAATCTTTTATTAAAGACGCTTCAACATTCCTATGCTTTGGAGTAAAAACTTCAAATTTGGCCAAAAGATAATTTTTGTGTTAAGGACCTCTCTCCTACTGTTTATATGAGAGTCTATCCTAATTTGCCCATGACACAATGGAGAAATCTGTAAAATTTCATTTTTGGGCATATTTAGTACAGACTTCGTGGAACTGAACAGCAACAGTCTCTGAAGAATGTGTACATGATGAGTATGTTCTTATTCCAAAGCCTGACCATTATGTAAAAGTTAATACATTCATATTTATTTCGGCATTTTTTTTATAAATCAAAGATAGAAAGATTAAATGTATTTACATGTGTTCACGTAAGAAAGAAGTATTGATTTGTTTTCCCTGTCATCCAAAAGCAAAACCAGAAAAGTATATTGTTTCTGGATAAAATAATCTCCAAAAGTTATAATGTACCAGGGAAGCAGTACGCATCATATACTATTATAATATATATATATACACTATATATATACTATACTATACTATACTATAATATCATGTTCTAAATGTCATAGTATGACTTATGAACAATGAATATAGACACATGAATAATGCATGCATGGTTACTTTCTCTGATTCCTAAATGTGAGTGTCTATTGTCCTCCAACATGAGTTTGTCCAGTGACATAACACCTATAATATTAGTTGAAGTGTAATCAAAATCAAGGCCATGTTTTACGAAATTGTTATGGACATCAGAATCAATTCTAATGTAAAGAATACTGCTGAGGAGTGTGAGAGCTTTAAGCAGCTGTCTTAAGGAAGATATTTCATTTACCTGTTCCTTCATTTCATTCTTTCTAGACATGTCCTGCTGATGTTTTTTGATATGTTCTTCCTTTACTTTCTGCTGCTGTATTTGCTCATGGTATGGGTCAGCAGAGGATGGTCGCAGTCCCTATGGATGTACAAATATATCTCAGAACAAAGGAATTTTCATTTAGGATCCTTTCCTTCAGTGATCACTCAATTCACTCTCCCTGTACCACTGAAGAGTGCACTCAGGCAAGAGTATATTTTTGGAAGAAAATGTTATAGTAGGATTTTACATATTGCTACAGTTTTGTATTAGAAAATAAAACCTCAAGATGAGTGTTACAGAGCGGAACAACAACTTCATTAGAGCAGAACTTTTTACCTGATGGTGTTATAAAGACACCAGTTCATCTTTTGGATTTTCAGTCAGTTTCTTTTGCAGAATTTATTTTATGATTCAGTATTTACTTACCAGCTGTTTTTCCACTTTAATCTTGTACTGTTGGGCTTCAAAACGCCTTTGAAGATACTCTGAAGTCCTGAGAGAAGAAAGAGTTCATATACTACATCATATTTCACAGACTCTGTTATCTTCTGCACAAATAATTATCTACAGGTTCTATCACATATGACAGAGCTCTCTTTGTACTACATGAATATGTAAATATGGATAAAATACATATATAAATATGGAACTACAGTAAAATAACAAAAAGAAAATATATCCACTTTAGGCATTCTCCTTCATATTAATTCAGTGACATTAGCCTTCTAAAGAGTGCAGCAAAGTCCTTTCTTTTCCTTTTATTTGATAAATTATATGTATATATGAAAATAAAGTTGTTTTTCCTGATCCTCAAAAGGAGTGAAAATTGTCAGAATAGAGGTTGTATATTCAGCCTTTCTCCTCTGTGCGTAATTCTATCAGCCCAACTTTGTTTTGTGGTTTCTAAACATTTACCTCTATTTTTGGTATAAAATTACCAGCAGTCACTTGTAAGCTCCCTGATTTCTATTTATTTCACTTCCTACCTTCAGAATCCACTCGTGCCCCAGGGAGCCAAACTGAATTGACCTTAAATAAGGTACTAAAGGCAGCTAAGAAAAGAAGATGATGTTCCTTAACTGAAACATTTTAAATACTGCCATCTTTGAATGAAAATTAATGATTCAGTCAACCTTAAAGGAAGGATCCAAAAGAAGACAGTATTAAAAATTCCTTACCTTCCTTTCTCAAGGTTTTCAAAGCTCATCCACACCTAAAACAGCCCATCATGGAATGGACAGGCAATCTCTAAAGTAATGAAAAGGTTGTACCTCTACTATGTAAAAGAAAGGCTTTGAAGTAAAGAAACTGCTGGAGATAGGGTCTTTATATCTAAACCCAAAGCTCTGCAGGAAAAAAACCCGCAGTTTCATGCGGGTTTCTCTGTTCCTCAAGTAGAGAATTGCTTTTGGTCTTTACATTGTTCTGATCCTGGTGGGAAGAAAGACGGTGTTTATCCTGGATATAACCAGAAAGCCCGTGCTTAACTTCTCACCCAAAAAAATGCTGAGATTTGGGAGACATTTTAACAATGAAATGGCAAACATCAGGACAACAGATTCAGTAGGAACTTCTGGATAGACAGGAATGGAGTTATATTGTTGTGCAATAAACTTACGTAAAAAAATTATCAAAGATCAAGCAGAGAAGGAATTATACTGAATGAGCTATGTCCAGTGTTACCTAATCAGGAAGGCTCAAAATTCAAAACATACATGACAGTTCATCACTAGTAAGTAGAGTGAGAAAAGTTTACCAGTCGGCTGGTGGAGGGGGAGGTGCAACTTGGCCTTTTAGTTTATAGTATTCCTCAAATCTTTGGCTGATACGAGAAAGGTCATAATGCACATTAGCTTTCCTCTGCAAGTTGTCAAGCTTATCATAGTAATGACCATAATGGCCACGCACTCTGATACTTTCTTGCACTTCTGCCATCTTAAATCTGGAGGTCTGCGGCTGAAAATATAATAAAGGATGTTAATTTATCTGTTCTCATTTGTATCAGTACAAGTCTGAATTACTTTCCTGTCCTTCTCCCCAGTCTCAGCTGCATGGTAATATAGGCTGTCTACAGTATAGTTAGTGTAAATTTTCCAGATAATTTTAGATATAACCCAGAAACTTCCTAACTTGTCAGGGCTTATGTAATCTTACCATTGTGTTTTCCTTTTCCCCTGTTCCATCAGTTCCTGTCACCAAGCAGCAGCCCGTACAGTTGTGCCAGTCAATCAGCATGGGGCTTTGTGCTTTGTAGTGTCATTGCCCTGGAGTCGCTTCATTGTTCTGAAGCCTAAAGCACTGAATTCATTCCAGGAGAGTCTCATTTTGACATGTGAGAGCAAGGGGAATCTGGGATGTACTTTTGGGCAGTATACACAGATGGCTGCTTTCAGGGGAGCACTGTGCTTCTTCATTTCCCCATCTCTTTGATTGTGTGCCTGTGGGAGCTTGCCTTCCATTTCTCAAAGTGTGATGAAACATCCCTGTATTTCTACTTTGTGACAAGACTGTCTTTCCCATTTCTCGTAAGAGCAATGGAGGGAAGGTGATCATCTATCTGCCACTGCATGATATAAGTGTGCTAAGACATTCACAAACTTTTCCGTGGTGGGAGACTATATGGTGTATGAGAAAAATGCTGAATTTGGCCTATTTTCTTACATAAATTAAAAAGCATCTAAGTATCCCTTCCATAGATGATAAACACATTAACTATTCCCCCATTTTCCTTCTTAGAAACACTGAAAATAGGCTCATCTACCTATGGCATAGTCCAAATTACAGTAGCCATACAAGAAGGATATTTTCCACTGCTAATAATGTTCCCAAGGAAGATGTAACCTCAAAAAATGTTTATCTTGTCCCTCACTGAAATAAGTTTTACAGTATGGTATCCAGAAGTGTGGCAATTCCAGGCAATAGGGAGAACAAATCAGGCCATCTAAATAAATGTAAGAGGATTGAGAACTGTGGCCAGTGAAGCAGAAGCCCTGGTGACAGAGGCCATGGAAAAGGCTGAGGAACTAAATGCCTTCTTTGTCTCAGTCTTAGTAGCAAGACCATCCTTCAGGAATATCAGGCCTCTGCAACAGGGGAGGAAGTCTGGAGCAAGGAAGACATACCCTTGGTGGAGAAGGATCAGGTTAGAGAAGACATAAGCAGACTGGACTGATGGGATGCACTCACAAGTGCTCAGGGAGCTGGCAGATGCCACTGCAAAGCCACTCACTGTTATCTTTGATTGATCATAGTAGTGATTGGGAGGACTGGAGGAAAGCAAATGTCATTCGCATCTTCAAAAATGGCAGGAAGGAGGACCCAGGGAACTACAGGCTGGTCAGCCCCACCTTAATGCCTAGCAAGGTGATGGAAAAACTAATCCTGGAAACAACTTCCAGGCACATGAGAGACAAGAAAATCATCAGTAGTAGTTAGCATGGATTCATCAAAGGTAAGTCATGCTTGACCAACCCAATAACCTCCTACAATGAAATGACTGGCTTGGTAGACAAGGAGAGGAGACTTTTGACACTGTCTGCCCTAAGATCCTCGTAGAGAAGCTGATAAAGTATGGGCTGGATGAGCAGACAGTGCAGTGGATTGAAAACTGGATGAATGGCTCGATTTGGAGGGTGTACTATGATTGATTCAGATCATAGTACAAAGTCTTGTTGGAGACCAGTAACTAGCAGTGCACCCAGAGGTCAGCACTGGGTTCAATCTCATTCAGTGTCTTCACTAATGATCTGAATGATGAGGGAGAGTGAGGCAGAGTGCACCCTCAGCAAGTTTGCTGGTAACACCAAACTAGCAGGAGCAGGTGATACACCAGAGGGTTCTGGTGCCATCCAGAGGGAACTCAACCGGCTGGAGAAATGGGATAACAGGAACTTCATGGAATTCAACAACAGGAAGTGCAAAGTCCTACACTCTGTACCAGTACATACTGAGGGACACCCACATGAAAAGCAGCTTGGCACCTGAGGAAAGCAGCAAAATGGAGCAATGCATTCAAAGTATGACAAGTATCTCTGCAATCCTGCAAACTGCTTGCTTTATTTGGATGCTGAAAGAACATGGGAACTTTCCCAGCATTAGTATTAGATCATGTCTTGTGGATGAAAAAAAAAACGTGGACAAAATTCTGCCTTTGATTACAGCAATGCACAGTGAAAGGAAACTTAACTTTCCAAACTTAATCCATCTCTGAATTTGCATTGGATATGCACAAATGTAACTATAAGGAAAACTAAGTCCTATATTCTGCATGGGGCCAGTATTATCCATAGGTAGTGTAAGCGATTCCTTGATGGATGCAGTTCTGGGAACTCCACATCCCCTACCATCAGCTAATCTACGGTAACTGCAATTACTGCTGGGAGCTCCCAGATCCTAAATGTGCTTTGCTGTGTTCACCAGCACCCAAGACAGTACTACATGCTCTTGAAAATAAAGGTATGAAGTGATGCCAAGAGGCTGGACACAGCATACAGCTGATATCCACTGGCTGCCAGTGGTTCTGCCCATGAATGGAGTCTCAGAAGGTCTGAGGTAAAAGGATCAGTGTATTTGCTTCTGTAGCAAAAATGCAAACAGAGTTTATTTGCCTTTGTGTAAATGCAAATGCAAAGCACACCTGACTGTTTTTGTTACAAAGAACCATACTGAAGCAACCTAAATTCAGTGTTTGCTTCTTAGGCTTTCTAAAACACCTCCTCTGAGGCTTCAGGAGTACTTAACTGTCTCTACTGACTTAGTGTAGACATCAAGCTAAATGTAATAACGTAACACATCTTACTGAGGCCTTTTAAAGGGTCTTTTCTAAGAGCAGGAATTTGCCGCCTGAAGATGATTAAATATTACCAGAATGTGGACGCACAGTACCTGAAAAATAGGATGTTGTCCTCTTGAAGGTGGTTTCCATTCATTTCTTTGAAATAATTCCTGTTTCTTGACAGGCACCACCATTCCAGATTCTGGAGAGATTTTGTCCTGGACTCTCCTTTTTTGAAGCTTATATGCTTCTTAACAATAAAAGATTAAAAGGTTACATTCTGTGCACTCTGTGATTAATGATAATGTAGTTGCAAACTATAGTAGGGTACATACACCTAACCCTGAGAGCTTGGGCTAATAAACGCTCCTTACATCCTTTCATCATCATCACCATCATCAACATACTTCACACTTCCTAGGCATTCTGCCTTTCATTCTTACAACGACGTGCTGTTGAAAACATTATGATTTGTCATACTCATGTAAAGTGGATCTTACTGACTAGTTTTGCAAAACACTTACAGAGGTGAGACCTCTGTAAACTAGAATGCTGATTTCACATTAGTACCAAGAACAGAAAACAGGAGGTCTGATCCTTAGGCTCAGACTTCATTGGAGGCTAGCTGTCTACCTGCTTAGACATTCCCTTTCTAAATCTAGCCCTTGGCATTCTACAAATCACTGGACAATGTTGTAGTACTTGTGAAATTTGGAAAGAAGGGCTGAAAAGCGAAAAATTTACCTTATCAGTTCCCCATGTATGAGAATAAAAGTACATGCTATTCCAGTTCCGTCAGTCAGTATTTTGCAAATACCCTAGCTGTGACAATGAAAAGTAGTGTCCTTGCTATGATTAAGTGAGTTTTAAATCTTTCCTCAGTAACAACTGTGCAATTATCATGTCCGGGAGATAAAGTATATGAAAATTATGACTGTATGACCACAGATATTTTTTAAACTGCCTAGGTGTCCAGGTGCCTTTGTATTAGCCCTGAAAGCAGATATATCTCATTGAAAGTAATTTCCAAAATAACACGGGTTCCTACATGTGGTTTAACACCCCAGCCAGCAACTACCCATTCACTCATTCCTCCCTCCCTGTCCCCTCGCCCCCAGGAGGATAGGGAGAAGAGCAAGAAAAAGGGAAAATAACTCATGGGTTGAGATAAAGACAATTTAATAGAAGAGTAACAGAACAGATAATAGTAATAATAATGGTAGAAGAATATACAAAATCAGTGATGCAATACAATTCCTCATCACTCGATGATTGATTGCCCAGTCCATGCTGAGCAGCAATCATGGATCCCTGCCCCCCAGCCAACACCCATTTACATAGAGAGCATGTCATCTGTGATATGGAATATTCCTTTGGCCAACTTCTCCTGTCTGTGCTCCCTCTCAGCTCCTATAGGAAGCTGAAAAAGTTCTTGACTAATGTAAACATCACTTAGCAACAACTAAACCAATATGCATGATCAACATTATTATACTAAATCCAAAACACAGCAGCTACTAGGAAGAAAACTAACTCTATCCCAGCTGAAATCAGGACACTATACTACAGAAGAACTTTTTTGGGGAGGAAAAAAACTCCATAGAGTAGTTTAAGTAACTACATAGGTTTATTTTAACAAATCTCTTTAAACTACTTTAATACTTCCAAACATATTCCAAATATTCCAAAAGGAATAACTGTGATATACTGAAGAATATGGGGGTAATGGTTTTAAATTGGAAGAGGGGAGATTTAGGTTAGATATTAGGAAGAAATTCTTTATTGTGAGGGTGGTGAGACACTGGAACAGGTTGCCCAGGGAAGTCGTGGATGCCCCATCCCTGGAAGTGTTTAAGACCAGGCTGGATGGGGCCTTGAGCAACCTGGTCTAGTGCAGGTGTGGCAGGGGGGTTGGAACTCAATGATCTTTAAGGTCCCTTTCAACTCTAACCATTCTGTGATTCTATGATAATATAAAATTAGGAAAAGGTTATGCTGCCAAAAGCATGCCAGATGTTCAGCAGTTCATAGAGAGATACCATTTAGTCCCATTCATGTTTTCTAAGCATGTGCGCACATAATATGATCTATCAATGAGCACTAAATCCAAAAAGAGTTCATTACCTCTCACAATTTAATCTAATTTATAATATTTTGTAAAATACATATTTATTATTTTGTAAATGACCATGGAGTGTGTTTTGCAAGATTTTTGCACATAGCTTGGCAAAATTAAGTAAGGATGCTTTCATGTGACAGACCTAAGCTGCACCTACGCCAAAGCCTGTCAGTTTTGTAAATCCTACTCTTAAAAGAACTAAGATTAATGTTTCGGCATTTTCTCATGGCAGCTCTTCTAGCTGAATGTTGCTGATGAGCTGGTCTAAAATTATTTTTTTCTGAACAGGACAGCAACACACTCTATGGTGTGAATGTTTTTGCTGTTGCAGTTCTCTCCCCTTTTTATTTTCAACTTTATGTAAAGCTCTTGCATGCAAGTGTGCAATACAGACCGCTGGAGAAAGTTATCGTCATCACATATATCATAATGTTAGCGTAGAACTAAAGTTAAGTAATATTATTATCATTACCTTGTATCAGCGTGGCTCCAGATTGTGAAGCTGAAGGCCTTTTTCTATGTATCATAGTGTGACTGAGTTCTTCCTGCGTAACCCATAAGAAAAAAGGTATCTGACAGAACTGTTTCTATTACTTTGATACATATTTTTGTCTCAGCAAACAGCAGCACAGGCACTCACCTCAGAGGGCAAATACTTGAGAACGAGCTTCTGCAAGAAGGGCTTCCTTAGAATAGAATTGATGGACGGTCGATCTCTTGGAGATATTTTAAACAACTGGGAAATTAATATCCTCAGATCATATGAATAGTTGGGAGACACCGGGTGAAAACGCCCTCTGCAGATCTTCAGCACCAGCTGGTGCAAACTATTGCCTTCAAACTTAATAAATTAAAACAGTAAAAAGAGAACAGTAAGTACTGTTGGTTGGAAATGAGGGACTAGACACCCCAACTTGAAAAAAACATACTTGCTGACAGAAGCCCTGTGCTATGCAATCTCTTCATAAATCCTTTCTTGCTAACCATAGTTTGCTGTGGAAAATTAATATAACCACTCTCTGATTGTATTTTCTGGCTACGTTCTCCTTGTTTCAGTTGCACGACTTAGGAGGTCCTTTGTACCTGAAAGAGTTTTCATACTCTGCTGTCATACAGTAACACAGAAGCAATTTTTCCAGAGTGAAACATGATTTATTTTGCCAAAAGCTGTTTAACACAGACCCACATACATACTGTCTTCACACTGTTCAGCTTCAAAACCTCACTCCACACAACTTAGCCTCTGTGTTCTCTCAGGAACCAAAGCATAGTCCTGATTTTTAACAACTGATGACACTCAGATAAATCAGTCCTCTCAGTTCTGCAGATATCTTAACAGGTCAGCATCAATACAGTTTTTATAGCCTTAGGCAGGCAAAAATAATTTTGAAAGCAAGTTCTTTCTCACCATTTTATTTATGTAGCTATTTTGAAGGTGGTATAATCAAATTTTGCCTTAGCTTCACATGCATTTCCTATCTACATCAGCATCTAGTCCCTGCCTTCAAATTAAAAAATGGGCAGCAATACAGAATAAACCACCTAATGGTGATAAGAAGTAATATTAATGCTTTCTCATTTTATGAAATCTGAATTTTTCCTCAGCAGTATCCCCTTGTTCTCAGCTCAGCACAACTGCTCTCCCTATCAGTGCTGCTCTGCCTTCCCCCACATCCAAGCTCAGCAAAAGGTCAACTTCTGCTGGGGCCAGGAATCTCATCCTTTTCCTGTCGTCAGGATTAGTCTCTGCTGCGTTCCCTTCTCCACACAATACTCACAGGCTGAGGATTATCTGAGGCTCAGATCAGGCTGAGGACAATACAGCTTCCTGAAGGTGCTACCACCTCAGTTATTTTCTGATATGAAGGTGCTTCCAAACAAAATGAAACCTTTAGGAAAATGTTTCTGAGGACTCAAACTGCTTTCTGGGGAAATGTGGGTTTCAAACTCTTTAGTAAATGTAGATTGGTATTTTCAAAATTATATGCCCAAAGCCTTACCCTGAAGTTTGGTTTTAATTATTTTCATTGGTTGTATGTCTTTTGAAAAATTTTACTACTTATTAAACAGTAAATACATGTTTGATGTGTGTATACGCAGACATACATATAAGCTGTAGAAATAGGATATAATAATACACTGTATTAAAGTATGCACAGAATGGATATAATACAAAAAATTAAACACTAGCAGTCATTCTTTAATATCAATAAGTAAGCTCAAAATAATTCTAGTAGGTGACTCTGAATACCATTATTACTACAGTTTTTCGAGGCTGTCCACTATCTTTTTTAATAACATGATAATGATCTGATTCTACGGTACTTACAGGATGCTTTAGTGCACATAGCTCATAAAGCACGCAGCCAAGAGACCAAATATCTCTGTGAATAAAAAGTAATTAAAGTTTCAGGGAAAAGACTATAATATTTTCATACACATAATCAGTACCTCTTCTCAGATCTCAAATTTATTAACATTATTCTGTCACTGATTAACACTGGTGCAACTTTTAATTTTTCTTCAGATGCACTGAAAAGAACAACTAGAAATTTCTTTTTAGTTGTGGTACCAATGTTTCTATGATACCTAACTAGGTACTACCATTATCATTGGAAAAGGCACATGACATAAAGAATGCCTGCTTAATATTCCTAGCAGGATGAAGGGCAAAGCTACCTCTGGCTGACTTAATAGTTAAAGAGACAATAAGGGAGTAAACTTGCATGAAAAAGCACCATAGAGCTGAGATGCTGGTCCGGACTCCAGAACATTTGGTGTTGATCACATCCCCCACACAGAGAAGGGGGTCAAGCCCACTCAGCTCCTGACTTTTCAGTGCTTCTCATCTGGTATTTTGTGTTAAGCCTGAGTGAGCCTTTACAATTCTCAGATCTATTTGTCTTCCCTGCAGGCGGCTACTGCAAAGTTCCAGAATTGCCAACCCATCAGCTTTCATTGTAGTGTAATTTTATAAATCACAAGTAAGTCTATCAAAAGTTCATAAACTTGGAACTGAAAATAACTGTACTTGTATTGGTTATTGCATGTTGGAAAAACAGAGAGAAACTTAGTATTTGATGGAGAACTCGATAAAGCAAAGGAAAGAAAAATCCTTTTTACATTTCATGCCACTACTGCAAGGTATATCAAAAGAGAATGAGACTAAGCTTTAAGTTTAAAGTACAAGTAATTTTATAAAAACAAAAATATAATTAAGCTAAGCCTACAGGAAAATTACAACAAATTCATGGTTGCTATACTCAGGACACTGAGAGTCAAAGTACAACTGACAGTGTTGTGTAACATAGTTGTTGTATACAACTGAAGCACCTAATTATTGTACACGGTAATACAAAACTTCACAAATGGGGGGCACAGGAGAAATTCCTAGTGCACTGCAGAAATACTGATTTAAACCATGATATTACTAAAATAAGTTCTCTCATTCCTCTGTGCCCTCATGCACAAGCATATGAAGGAAAGAGAGAGACTTACGTTTTATTGTTGTATGGTCGATTTTCACAGATCTCAGGTGACAGGTAATAGGGGGTCCCTACACAGGTATGGGCAAACTCCATCGTGCTAATGAAACACAAGGAACACAAAGGCTTACACATGGAAAAAATTTACAAGCAGTTGAACTAGAGGCTTCTCTGCCCAAGGTGAAAAGCCTGTGGGGGACGGTATTTCTGCTCCCCAATATTTGAATAATGGAACACCCCAAGAAAAACTAAAGTATTTCCCAGTTCTGTGTATAAATCACCCACCATTTTAACCATGGAGTGTTTGCACTTCAACAAAAAGCACAAGAATTCTCTTTTTCCCACTTTTTCCCAGCACTGCAATCAACATTTTCAAGGAATGTTTATCATCAACACAGAATTCTGAAAGCTGTCAAAACCACTGTAGAATATTAGAAGTCTCTGACATACTCAATGAAGTAAGAATATGGGAGGTGGTAGTCAGTCATGCAAGCCAGAAACAGTGTAAGGAGGAAGTGCTGTCCAGAAACTGTGGGAGGAATAAATGAATTCTAGTTCCATCTTTGGTGCTGACTTGTGAAGGTGTAGCCAAATAGCACCAGTTGGATTCACTTCACTTGCTTTTAGGTAGCTACTCTGTAGATGTTAGCAAGAGTCTCTGGGAAGTCATTAGAAAGAACCAGATACTCACAGGGTATGATCCTATGATTCTATGATCCCTCTCAGTCTATACTAGATGCCAATAAAGTTTTAAGTTACGCTCTTTATAGAGTATATGAAGTCTGAGTGCCAGAGGTGCCACAGCTGTCTAACTGCAAGTAAAAGTATTGGACACTGTATATTCAGGACAAGAGGTAACAGGCACAAACTTCAACATAAGAAGTTCCACCTAAACATGGGGAGGAACTTCTTTACTTTGAGGGTGGCAGAGCACTGGAGTCTCCATCTCTGGAGACATTCAAAAGCCACTTGGACATGTTCCTGTGCAACCTGCTCTAGGTGGACCTGCTTTGGCAGGAGGGTTGGACTAGATGATCTCCAGAGGTCTCTTCCAACCCCGTATCATTATGTGATTCTGTCATTCCGTGACACTATCTTGTATTTTGGAGAACTGAGATGAAAATGCCTTTGTATACCCCAGGGGAGGAGGAAAAGAGAGCCCGAGAAACTTAATTTTCTTGTTACAGGAGGAAAAGTACTATCAAGCTCCAATTATTTTGTTGTATAAGGCTATTAAATACTTTTTAATATGTCTATACTTGGACATTCAAATTCTGAGGTTTACTGTCCATCTTCTATGTACTGTTCTGCTGTGCAGGAGCAATCCTTAAAGCAATTATCCCCAGAACACAGAACTAACAGAGAGTTACCTTTCCCCACAATACTTAACTAAATAGTGGATCTTTTTTGCCATGATATCCTTCCAAGGTCAAAGATGATCAAGCGGCTCAAAAAGAGTTTAAATTCATTGTCCTGTTGCTAGTGTCCACCCTGACATGTTTTGGCCACATCAAAAAGCACTCTCCTAGACAACATCAGGCCACTATGCAGAATAGGCCAACCTTGTCTCCAAAGTCAGTAAAAATAAAGCCATGCTCTTGGGGAGAACAGAGTTTAGTCATACAGATGCAAGCCATGCAGTGCCATGGCATTTAATCTCACTCCAAGAGAGTGAGAGTAAATGGCATGACCCTTTAAAAAAAAGTAATACAGACACAGTCTTGGAGAACATCCAAAGAAACTCTGTCCAAACTCTTTTCTTACACTCTTTCATAAGTTTTTAATGCTCTTCTATTTCTTTTTATTTATGAGGCAGCAGAAGTGATTATTAACAGCTGCAAGAGCAGGAGCTGTGCCTCCAGAATCTCTTTATGTCAATTCCACAGAGAACAGGTAAAGACTGGGGCTTCCCCTATGTCCTATACGTAACAGAAGTACAGTTGCTAGGCCAGATACACCTGCAGTTTCATGCAGGATGGCACATTTCAGGGTAACAGAAAAAACCACAGTGTCAGACCCTTTGTATCCCAGACCTCTTGAACAAGTATAATCCACAAACAATTTGCACATTCAGGCTGCATTCTGAACATTCCCAACAGTTCCATTTGGTGCAGGTCACAGACTATTTAAAAAAAGCACTTACCTGTTCAGCTGTCTTGCTATGCCAAAGTCCCCAAGCTTTGCTACTTTTCCGTTATTGCTAAGAAAAATGTTCTGCAAATAAAAGCAAAACTGGTATGCAACAATGAAATACGACAGAGCTTCTTAAGCATATTTTTCACAAGACAAAATCACCGCCTCTCCAGTACTAGTTTTACTACCTGTGCTTTTACATCTCTGTGCAAAATCTTCTTGTCATGAATATGCTTCAAGCCCAAGGAAATCTGCACAAACCAACTCAGAATCTGCAGTGAAAGTTAAATGGAACAGACATCTATAAATTTGTGTAATTCTAACATCCAGTGGGGCATTTTACTGAAATATGTTAAGATAAAGACAACATCAAAATCAAAAATTTGTAAAGCATATACAATGTAAAAGAGCAAAAACCAGTATTTTTAAAATTAATGCCACAGACATTTCCTTTTTTAATTACTATCACAAAACTAAAAGGAAATAGATACCTGCTCCACTTTCCTTATCTCCACCAAGTTTTCACTGACTGTGACATGATGGGTACCCGAAAAAGGACTGAAGAATCACACCAAAGGACCGTAAGAATACTAGACCTTCATTTAGAAATGAGTGAGTTCAAGTAACAACTAAGGACTGAAATGTGGAGAAAGAAGGGACCTATGAAGAAACCTGCATAATAAGTAAGCACAGGTATATATACTTGACCCAGTACAACTCTTAAACATATATTTTACTTCAAATATACATGTGTTTTATTGAATAAGAGCCTTTGGACTTAATTCAGAAACAAAAGTAGAATGTGCTTATATACTTCTCTACTTAGAAAGACTTTGATTCAAGTAATAATGTACTATTTAGTAATGCTTCACATTAAGCAGATGGTTTCCCGAATAGGGCTGCTACCACAAATGAGACTTTCTTAGTCACACAATTGAAAATATAAAGATATTTTAACAACTTCATGTTAAACCAGGCAATTTGCTTTCCTTTCTTGATTGGCAGATATATCTTTAGTTTCTGTAATCCATTCTTCTATCCATACTTCCTTTGCCTTTCTTTGGATATGTATTATTCTGTTTCATTGTCAAGGGGGTTGTGTGTGTTGGTTCTCTCCTGTGTTTTGATGATCTGTGGTTTTGTCCTCTCTTTTATTTTCTCTCATTTTCCCTCTACCTCTAGTATGCCTCCCAAAAGGATCTTAAAATTCATTACTGAACCAGTAATTCAATTCCAAGTGGCTTCTACACGAGGAGTTCCTCTTTTACTACTAAAGCAAAGTCACAGTACTTCTTTTTTTTTTTTCCCACTTTTATGCTTTAGAGTATATTTCCCCTAACAAGTTGGATACTATCTACCTAGTTTCTAGGTAAATTTTCACTGTACCTGAAAAAGTAGAAGAATATGCATGATTAAATAACCTCAGAGTTCAGTACACTAAGTCCAACACATAAGAGAAAATTTCCTTCAGAAAGCTGAAAATTATTACAAAAATAAAGGAATAAGTAAGGAATAGTGAGCAATTCTATTTATGTGAATTGCAATACATATCATACTCACCTATTTACAAAATAAAATATAACACAGGCTGGAAGCAGTCAGATGTCTGGGCTTGTTTCTCTGTGCTAGTTTAACCATTTAAATAGCATCAGAGAAGTCTTGACCCAAATGAAACAAACGAGAGATTTACTATTGACTTCAGTTTAAAGTAGGATATGCCATGATGCAAACAGCATGAACAAATGAAAAATTCATATGTAATATATTTCCCCATAATTCTAAATCACCATTTAAAAGAAAAGTCTTTATAGCTTAGTAGGTAAACTACTAATGCAAAGAAGTGCATCCACAATGAAAGGAGCAACGGGAGGGAGGGGGGATAAAAATGGCATCCAAATACTGCTAATAAATTAATTTAAGATCTTAATAAACTCCCACTAAGATTACCACAGTTTCTTCAAAACATTCAATTATTTTAACAGGCCTAAAAAGAAACAGTAGCTAGCACTGGATAATTCAAACCATGTGTTTTATGTAAGTCCTTTCCTCTAAAGTTTACTTCTTTCACCTGGTCCTCGTCAAACAGCACTCCATGCTGCATATTTATCCGCTTCATTAAATCTCCACCATCACAGTATTCCATCACAATATACAGCTTGTTCTTTTCTGAAAATAAAAGTATATTTTTTCCTTTATTACTCATTAATACAGCAATAAACTCTTTTTATTTCATATGGTCCTTCTCTCAAAAGGGAGTAGTTTGTTCTTTATCTATTTCTCCATTTCAAAGAGTAACAGAAAAAATGGATCTGTCCAGTGAAACCTGATACAAAACTAAGACATGAAAATATATTTAAACAGATATTCACAAAATATTAAATACACAAGAAAACCCTCAAGAGACCACACTGATAGAATGACAGATGTTCTTACAGGCAATGCTTAGCAGAACACTTCACAGTTGGGATTGTTCTCCAATAATAACTAAGTATACAGTTAGGCTTACGGAAAAGGTTAAAAGTAGCCAGTGTCCACAAAGAAGAAATAAACAGCACAGGCTACTGAATTTGGAAACACCCTATTCTTTCCCCTCTGAGGTCCAGAAGACTATCAAATTTATGTGTCCTTTACAACATTTACAGTCCTGATCACAGAAAACAATTTGAACACAACCTGTAACCATAGAATTCATTGCATAAGGCATTGCTTATGACAGATGTCAGCAGGAAAAATAAATATAGGGAATTATCTTTTGTGGAGAACAAACCTCCTTCTCACAGAATCACAGAATATCCATGGTTGAAAGGGACCTTTGAGATCATCCAGTCCAACCACAAAAAAAAAAAAAAAGAACTCAACAAAACAAAACCCCAACCAACCAAAAAAACCCCACACCACAAACCAACACACAGACACACCACACCACCCACAGACAGACAAAACCCAACAATCTCAGGCACTAGAGCATGCCCTGAAGTGCCACATCACACATTTCTTAAATACCTCCGGGGATGGTGACTCCACCACCTCCCTGGGCAGGCTGTTCCAGTGCCTGACCACTCTCTCGGTAAAGTAATTCTTCCTAATATCTAATCTAAACCTCCGCTGCCGCAACTTTAGACCATTTCCTCTGGTCCTGTCATTATTCCCTTGGGAGAAGAGGCCATCCTACTGAAGATCAAGATGAAAGTTCAATTTAAGAAATGCAGACACTCCAGGATCTAGCACTCCTGCCACAATACCTTAGGTCCCCCCCACACACATGAAGAGGGCAAATGATGACTGAATTTAATACCTCATGTTCATTTTTAGGAGTTGGGACCTGTCCCCACCGGTAAGTAGGGGTTAGGGACAGGCTCAAGGTTGGGCAATATTAACAAGCCAGGTTTTGCTGCCTTCCACTCCTATAATCACAAATAAAACAAAAATGTTAAAAGTAAACCTTGCAAAGAATCATAGAAGGTTACGATATTCGCATGCTTCATCTTGGCCAGAAGAACAACTTCTTCCTGAGACGCTTCTTTTTCTTTTACAGGCATCTATAAAGAATTAGGAAACTATATGCTAGCAATGATTGTATTAAACTCTTTTCACAAACAGTTACATTGTTATCAAGCCATTCCCACCAATACAAAAAGATTGTGTACCAAGGTGGTGCAGAAACATAAAATATGATGTACATATAATGTAAAATATCTATTTGCAGTGTATGCATGGAAATACATTGGGATGTTACTGAAGTCAAAGCAAATTATGACATTTTACAAACAGGCAAATGTATACCTTTAAACTTTTTACACAAATGCTATTGCTAAGCTAGCTGACGAATAGAGTTAAAATCTAAATTTTTTTTAAGTATTTGAAGAACAAGGGTCTAGATGATTCTGTATTCTTAATATGGGCAATTGCAAAAGCATAAAGAAAAAAAGTCATTCTGATTTACTGGTGTTTCAAGTTCCTGCAACATTTCAGACAAACTCTTTGCCCTACTACATTAAATGGAAATTTTATACACAGTTCATTGTGATCACACTTTCATCATTATTACTTCTGAAAAACTAATGTCTCAGAGAATCTATCCATCAAAATCTCCTCTTATAAATAAACTTTATTTATAAAAAGTTTCTTACTCTCATTCTTAAGAAATAAATTCGAAATGTAATCCTCAAAGATTCAAAAATCAGAAAGTGAATAAAACAGAGTAATTTTCTGTATCCAGCTCCTGACGTTTGAAGGAACGAGAGCCACAATAATATTTTCTTATCATTCATTTTTCTATTTTGCATACATCAAAATCTAGGATTAGAAATGTATGTTTTTTATTGGTTGTGAGCATAGAAAGAAACTATTTTTTATTTAGCTGACATTACTAGCTTATCAGTTTTTCTGGGTTTGAATCTGGAAGTTATACAGCTCTTTCTAGAACTGATACATATTCATTCGTCTATTATAATTCTCTAATATATTAGAAATTCACAAGTGTGGCCCAGAATAGCAAAAGACCTGTCAAAAGCATGCAAGCACTCACTGAAATTGACTGTTGAAACCCCTGTTTTGAAATCACAGGGAGTTTAATTGCCCATCTTTCTGGAACCAAATATAGAAGTGGTGTTCCTGATATCTGGGCTAGTCATCCTAACCTGCCTCTGCAGGCAGCAGAAAGGAGAGCACTTTTATGGCCCGATTCAGCTCATTCTAAAACAGAATTCTAAAACACATAGATCAACAGCATCCTAAAAATACTTATTTCTCTTGTTCTCCTAAAAAGGGAGTCTAGCCAAGCAGCTCAGATGCTGACAGCTACAAAAGGGACATTTAAAATTAGATGAGATGAATCAAACTCCCATAAACATAAATGAGAATTGGAAACACTCCACTCTGTATTACTCACATCTGAAAGTATGGATATGGAAATCAAAAAGTTTAACGTATCACAAAATTGTGATTTGTTATTTCAGTGGCAATAGTTTCATTGCAGTTGAATCCTCTATCATAAAATTTGAATTAGGTAGTGTCATGCATTGTAGGCAGAGAAAAGATTTGAAAAGAACAAAAATGCAGTAAAAGGTAAACACTATTAATATCAAAATATGTACTTCGTCCATGCTTCTAAAATAACTGAATTAGCAAAGAGTACAGTCTGCAGAAAGTTTAACTCTACATAATCGATGTAGAACTACAAAGGAGATGAAACATAACCCAAGTTCATATCCTAGCTAAATGAAATTAGCATCATCAAGTAAATAACTACCGTTATTATCCAGGTTTTGTTGTTTTACCTTAGTTAAATTGATCTCTTTGACAACACACTGCTCATTATCCACCTTTCCTTTTGCCAAGAATATTGTGCCAAAAGATCCTTCTCCAATTTTTTTAATGATTTCATATTTATCCATGATGTCTTTGTCTTATCTTTGTCTTACAGCAGTGTCTAAAATAAAAAAGTCCCCAAGTTAGTATTGCACAGTCAGTGCTGTAACAACAAACCCAATACAACACTACCTTTAAGACCATCATTTTTATTATGTTTTTATTACTGCTGCTGATTCTTCTTCAAAATGTCACCTCCTGGAAGTCTGCAAATTATTGTGGATCTGAACTTTCAGTAAGCAGCAAGTTTTATGAGTGTCCCATAAAGAAAAGCTTGAAGCTTAGTCCTAGTACACCCTAAAGTTAAAACATGAGAAGGCAGTAGAAAGTACTGTGTCATATTAGGATACGATTTTGGAAAGTCTGACTCATTATTTCCTGAAGTCAACAATACCGCAGAATTGTGATGGAAAAAAATAAAATTATAATCTATTTCATGTTGACTTATTTTAAACTAATGTGATCTAATGTTGGCAGCCAAATGAGAAGCCACTGTGTTTTGCAGGAGACCACAGCCAAGCGCAGCCAGGCACCGGCAGCCACCTGGAAACCTCTGGCAGAAACGGCAATGTCACTGGGTACCTGCAACGCAAACTTACACACCTAAATGTGAGCAAGCACCACTATAAAACTGTTCTTATTAGTTGGCTTGAGCTTTAGCAAGGGAGATTTGCTGAGACACTAGAGTTTCCCTGTCAGGAAGGCCAGGCAAGCTCTGTAAGAGGGTACCTCAGGAGCCCGTGCAGGCTCCATGACTGGTGGTTTCTGAAGACTACTTTCTAGCACAGGTGGGCTGATCTTTGGGCATTTATAATTTAGGTGTTGAGGCGAAAGCCAGCTGCTGTGTGTAGTCGCCGGTGAGAAGCGCCCACTCGGGACAGGTGGGCCCCTCACACAGGTGGCTGCTGCCCTCGGCCTGCCATTCGCCCAGGCCGCTCAGGGCCTCGCCTCTGCGGGCAGCTCAATGGAGGGTGGCGGGGGCTCCACCGGGGGGTGACGGTAGCAGCGGCCACCGCCTCCCTCGCAGCGGGACCTACACGGAGTCACGGCCGGCGGTTCTACCCCCTCCCGCCGCCGTGCCCGCCGCGCAGGGAGACCACCGCCCTTCCCGCCTCCCTTGTGGTGCCGTCGCCGTGGCGACGGGGCGCGCCAGGCGGGCAGCCTTTGCCAGGGCCTCCCTCCCCTCAGGACCGGCCCGGCTCGGCTGGGCTCGGCCAGGCCCTGCCGGGCCAGACCCGCCGCCGGTGGACGCGGTACCTGCGATGCTCCCCGCCGCCTCCGGAGCCCCCGGGGCCAAGAGGAGGAGCCCTCGGCGGGCTCCGCGCCCCTCCCGGCGGAGGTGTGGCGGCGCGGCGGCAGCGCCCGCGGGCGGGCCCGCGGCAGAGCGGGCAGGGACGGCGGGGGCCCGTCGGGCTCAGAGGGAGCCTCATTTCCCCCGCACAAAGCGGAGCTCCCGCCCGCGGCGGGGGGGGCTTTGCTTCGGGTGGGCTCTGACAGAAGTAGGGTGGGCCGAAAGAAAACCTCGGCTGCCTCAAGTCCTTCAGTCCTTGGCGGAGCCTCACGTACCAGCGTGTGTGCAGCGCGGAAGGTGCGGTGTGAAAGGGATCCAAACCAAACCGACATGTCCTCAAGCTTTTCCTGTGTGTTATTCTTTAATGTTATTTATTACAGGGACACAGGCCAGCACAGCTTCCCCAGGAGGACTCGGGTGAGAGGGGAGTGGTGGCACAGCTTTGGTGAGCAGCTGGTGTCCAGCCAGGGTCAGGCCACCACAACGGGGTATTCCATTATGTAGCCTGGAAGAAAAACTTCACCCATTCTCGTAGCGTTACACCATCTCTTTGAAATACAACAATTTGAACAACGGTATTAGCACCAATGCTTTTGACCAAACATTTCTGCAACGGTACTGCCAACTCCACATACGTTCAGCATCTAGACTCAGTTCAGTTATCTGCAAGTGTTGTAGCTAAAAAAGTTTGTTACGCATTTTCCATCCTCAGTTTTATAACACAGAAAACATTCCCACTCAGAACTTTCTAAGTGAAATAATTTTATTAATAACTACAACTATTAGCAACAACGATTTAGATTATAAATACTGGCAAGTCTAACTTCATTTATTGTAGGCAAATTCAAGTTTTCAGTCACTGTGTTTCAATACCATTTCCAGTTCCGACACCCAGTCTGGGTCATCTTCCTCAAAGTCCCTGAAAATAGATTTCAAAATGTTATTTAGCAAAGAAAAATACCACTTTATAAATCTTTATTTGCTATTTTTCTCCCTAAAATGACCCTAGGAAAAATTATGTTAAAAATAGCAACACGAGAGACTTTGTTTCCTGCACCATTGTGATTAAGGAACCAATAGATGTTCTCTTTTGAATTTACCCAAATAAGTTTTATCAAAAGCAAAAACAAATGCATGTACTAAGAGACTGCAAATGTGGTGATATTAACAGCTTGCAGCTGAACTGCAGTAACACATGCCTGAATAGTTCATTTCCAAGTGCCACAAAAATAAACAGTGGCAATAACTGAAATTCTGAAAATCCAAGAACCCTCCCCAAAAACATACACACATCTGTAAAACGCAGTATTTCTGTTCAGAAATGTGTTGACATACACTCTGCTCTTCCAAAAACAGAAGTGGGTTGCTAACATAAATAGAACACAGAAGTCACAAAATTTCTACAAATATTTCTCAATAATTAGGTATCAAAGTGATTTCATTGCACTATGCATGAACGAGTAGGAAGAATAATCCACAAATAGAGCAAATGTACAACTAGGCAAGTAGATTAGCCCCTGGTTATCTGAGTTCAAGGTCAGAGTATAAAGATATTTCATGTAAGAAGGTTTTGTACTTTACTGCGGTTCTAATTTCATCTCATGCTTTCATTTTTGCAAAGTCATCAGCAAATTATTGGCATGTCTGCTAATAACAAGCACCGTGTTTAATCTCAACACCATCCATAACTACAAATATAGCAAAGAAAACCTGTAAGACAGCAAATGCTACTAAACTTTAAGATCATTATGTAAGAGAAGGATGGATTTAGATGCTGAGAAAAATACTGTGGTTTTTTCAGGGGAATGTCTTTGTGGAAAAATCTCTTAGAGGAACTGAAGACAACAACAAAAATAACAAGGATGTAATCTGGACGTACGTGTCATCTTCATCAGATCTAGGCTCAAGTCTCTCAGAATCTATGACAATAGCTTCATGTTCACCATCTACTTCATCAGATGCTTCAGTTTCATTGGAAAGTGGACCTCTTAATAGATTTCCAGAAGCTTTGAAAGTGTAAAAATGAAAATGTCACCAAAATCCTTTAATTTTAAAAATGAAATTATTAAGAATATAAATACAATATAGTCTAATTTGCCCCCAGTTCTTAGCAGATTCCAGTACAAGCTGTTACCTATTTTAAGTGGGGAGATAAACTAATAATACAACTGAAGTGCAGACCAAGTATTTACAATTTATGGCTGTGCACATCTACAGGCTACAGTTATCTTTCGCCGTGCCATCTTGCCATCTTGTCTTCAAATTAGGGCACTACTGACTTAGCGAAGGTGGATTTACTTGATGGGGCTACAGCCTATGAATTGTGCCTCGCTAGGCATGCACCAGGCTGCTGAGCAGGACGGAGACTGCACGGCTCTGCAGCTGCTGCTTTTTTGTCCCAACCTCATTCAGCTACTGAGCTGCCAGTGAAAGTTCTTCATAAAGAGGTGTAGTGGAAATGTGCAACCACTCATGGATTCTCAGCTGGGAATTTTGTAATCCCACATTTCATTTGGCAAACTTAGATAAAAAACCAAAACAGTCTTGTTGTGATGTGAACTCAAGTGCACAAGCTCTATACATAGAGGCTATGTATGTATGTTAAAAAAAACCCAACTCTTTATTAATAAACCTGGGGAATTACCTGGTTTATAAATTGTGTATGTTTTAAATGCTAAGCTGACATCAGCATTACTGAGAATGTTCATCAGGGTCTGAGGAGCCTCCTTGTTCCACTGCTTACGTGGCTTATTTTCACTGTAGTTTATAACACAGCCACCTAGGTATAAAATCATTAATAAATACTACTTAGACAAAATTGCATTAGCAGCGTGGATTACAAAGATCACATTCAGGAGCAAAATACAGGAGGAAAAGAGTCTAGATGTTTCCATCTGTAGCACTGCTGACCTCTCAACATGCTGAGGTTGACAGTATCAGCATGAAGAGGAAAGAAAGCTACCGACAGCCACAGTAGAGCCAGCGGAAACTGACCGAGGGGTGTGAGGAGCCAGAGTCTCTGCAAGCTTATTTAGTGTCTCCATAAATCTCACAAAATGGGCTATTTTTGCGTCTTTTAATAGCAGAACACCTAAATGCATGCATCTTTCTGTTCTCTTCCTTTGCCCTGCATATAATTATCATGTAATGTTCCTACCAGAGCTTTTGTGACCACTCTTATCCTTTCAATTGCATCTATTCACATTTACTTGGAACTCACATCCAAAATCACATGAAATAATTTTAACAGTATATACCCCACAGTGTGGGGCATTTTAAAACTGAAGCATTTTTCAGAAGAAACCCCATGTTAACTGTTCTGATTAAAAGCTGTTGATGTGGAAGAAGAATCTCTGCCTCACATCTGAGGTACATCATTAATAGTTCTTGTCGTTGGTATAATCTGTATGTTAAATGACAACAGAAGTAGAGGTATGGACATTATACGCTCTCAATAGTACCCTGTACTTGAAAGACAGGCAGCTGTGTTCTGCATCAAATGAATTCCTCAGTGTTACACCCCACAAACAACATATTAAGAGGAGGGTTGGTAGGATAATTTATTAGCAATGATTGTAATTTCAGGATTGCTAATGTTATCTGTGGCTTTCATCACTCTTTGCAATCCTCCTGTCACACAAGACCACAAAGTAGTTCTCTTCAGCACAGTGGACTTTTTGAGTGCTTGTTAATAAAATATTTTAAAATTATTTGACATCATTTTAAATCTGCCTTATAAAGTTTTTGCTTTTAAAATCTGTAAAGAATCACTGATATTACTTGAATTAAAACCACATTTAATCAAACCTTACTTTTAGCTTCTTCAGATGTAAAACTAGAAGAAAGCAAGGACGCATTTTCCAGGACACCCACTACAGAACCAGGTATCCTTTTTTCCCATTGTCTCCTATGGGGATGTGACAAATCAGTAATTCCTGGGAGGACGGCAGAAGTTTCTACTGTAATTGCAACAAAAAGAAAAAAATAATAACCAGCATCTAACTTGATTCTCTGCCCATGTGAACTAGTTGTAAGCGTACAACACTTTACTAACAGTGACATTTGATTCTGTGGGTGCAAGTCTAAAATTGGTAAGAGTTCCCCATACATTTACTCTATACCAAATGTTTTCAAAAAATCCTTTTTTTAACACTTTGGCCAAGATTTTTCTTTTATTATTATTTTTTAAACCTCAGATGAGCAGTAAGAATCAATATAATTGCAGAAGTAACATACAGTGGCATGGTTTTCTACAGGTGCAGATTTGTATGCTTTACCTGTTTAAATAGCTGGATCACTGACATTTAGATATCACTACACAGAAGGAAATGCATCAGCCTTAAAACTAGAACTTACCCTCTTCATCAGATTTTCTTCGTTCCTTTGTGCTTTCACTCAAATCCTTAGTATTATTTTTCCTTTCTAAGGGACTATGCTTGCTTTCATCTTTACTTTGCTTTAAAAGAGTAAAGACTGTATTAATCATCCTTGTCGCTGAGAAAAACAAAACAGTAATATTAACACAGCATTTATTATTTTAGTTTTGCTGTTAAATGGCTGGCTGCTATTAAAGATCTGAACACTAAACCACTGACACCACAAAGCCAATTGCAATTGCACTGTACCTATTGCTGCACCGCATTTCACCCTGCCTGCCCTTGTTTGACAGACAATCTCAGTTTCTAAGCACACATGCAATTTGTGGTTTTATTCTTTTACATTTAAGAATAGTAGCAATATAAAGATAGGTGAGTCATATTCCCACGGAAAACAAGATGCACCCAAATGTTAAGCTTCTCAGATTGACAGGTTTATTAAA
>NW_015094510.1:17302620-17316026 GCF_001431845.1 Calidris pugnax
CCATGTGAACTAGTTGTAAGCGTACAACACTTTACTAACAGTGACATTTGATTCTGTGGGTGCAAGTCTAAAATTGGTTCACTCTATACCAAATGTTTACAAAAAATCCTTTTTTTAACACTTTGGCCATGATTTTTCTTTTATTATTATTTTTTAAACCTCAGATGAGCAGTAAGAATCAATATAATTGCAGAAGTAACATACAGTGACACGGTTTTCTATAGGTGCAGACTTGTATGCTCTACCTGTTTAACTAGCTGGATCACTGACATTTAGATATCACTACACAGAAGGAAATGCATCAGCCTTAAAACTAGAACTTACCCTCTTCATCAGATTTTCTTCGTTCCTTTGTGCTTTCACTCAAATCCTTAGTATTATTTTTCCTTTCTAAGGGACTATGCTTGCTTTCATCTTTACTTTGCTTTAAAAGAGTAAAGACTGTATTAATCATCCTTGTCGCTGAGAAAAACAAAACAGTAATATTAACACAGCATTTATTATTTTAGTTTTGCTGTTAAATGGCTGGCTGCTATTAAAGATCTGAACACTAAACCACTGACACCACAAAGCCAACTTTCGAGCAGTTGAAGGGCTGTCTGAGTAGGAAACCAACTCCTACCCTCCTTTTGAAGTTTCATGAAAGAAGTGATGCAAACCAGCTGTCCAGAGACAGATCACAAGGAAACGCTACTTTCTGTGTGCGGGCTGCTATTAAAGATCTGAACACTAAACCACTGACACCACAAAGCCAATTGCACTTGCACTCTACCTATTACTGCACTGCATTTCACCCTGCCTGCCCTTTTTTGACAGACAATCTCAGTTTCTAAGCACACATGCAATTTGTGGTTTTATTCTTTTACATTTAAGAATAGTAGCAATATAAAGATAGGTGAGTCATATTCCCACGGAAAACAAGATGCACCCAAATGTTAAGCTTCTCAGATTGACAGGTTTATTAAATGGAAAAAAAAGCCCTACTGGCAACATGTTTTGAAAAATATACTCAATGTGGCTGAGCCAGGCTGTTATAATGTACCCATAGGTGACTTCTTGGCCACCTGTGACTTAATTCTCCTCAGCTGAAATCTCACATGGGCCCTAAAACCTAGTGAGAATTATGTCCAGACTAGACTATTTCCATAGAAGCTTGTTCAAAGTGTGTCCCTAAAGCAAAGAAAATGCATTAATTTTTGCAGTATCCCAAAATTTAGAAAAACAGGAGAAGGTTTTTTGCTTTTTGTCTGTTTTTTTTTTTTTTTTACAAGGCTTTAAGTAACTAGTTTAGTTTGGAACTAAACTAAATGTGAGAAGCATCAAAAAGTTACAGTGGTGGGAAATGCACAGGAAAACTCTGCAGTTTGAAGAGAGATGACAGCTGATCCAGCAGGCTGACCTATGGTTTAGCATACTAATAATTTTCTATATGAACTTTTCTATAATATAGAACATTTTAGATTACTAAAATACAAATATTAGCCCTATATTTGAATACATACCTTATTTTCTTTCTTATTATTTGAGCTTCCACCAGCCGTGACACCACCTGATACATTAAGGGACAGGTTCAAAAGTTAATACCTTAAGCAAACATTGTGGCAAAGTGGTGTTCCAGAGGTAGGACAGCAACACCACTGAACCCATGACAATTCTGTGAAAGCTTCTTCCCACTTCTGTCAACGCAGCTCATTCTCAACAGGGAGGCCCTCTACTATTCAGTTCCAAATGTGTACAAGTTTTGGTGTAGCTAAATTTATGCAGAAGAAGAAAATCCAACATTGTCTCTAGAAATTAAATAATGAAAATAGCTTGCTTCACTGCATTCTGGGAAAGAAAGCACTGTCACATTTAAACTATATGCAACAGCTAAAGTTTTACTCATTTTAAAACTGAAAAGTTTAATTCCAGCACAAGTCTTAAGACTGACAATGTACGTATTGTAGTTCTGCACTGCACTTCTCATGCTGGAACAGGATTTACACTCTTCAGGAGTTTTATTCATTTTTAAACTGTAAAGTTTAATTCCAGCACAAGTCTTAGGACTGACAATGTACGTATTGTAGCTCTGCACTGTACTTTTCATGCTGGAACAGGATTTACACTCTTCAGGCATTTTTCCATACAACAATATTACGTTTTGAAATAATGAAAGTAGATTTGAACATATAATACTAAGGTTTTATAGCTGTATTTAACATCTTATAGGCATTCTTCCATACAACAATATTACGTTTTGAAATAATTAAAGTAGATTTGAACATATAATACTAAGGTTTTATAGCTGTATTCAACATCTTATAATTCCTAGTCAAGAAAAATGTTGCTGACTTACCCTTTGGTCTTGCTGTATTGCCTTCATGTTTCTTGGTTTCCTTAAATACCTGCCCAAACTCATTTGTCATCTGGAATATGTATAAGGAGACGCAAGTACTGTACCAATTCAACTTTCTCAAGTTATTGTCTATGCTATTTGTTAAAACCACTTACTATACAAAGCACTGTTACAGCAAACACCTAACAAATACCTAATTTTAGCAGCATCATATCAGTATTTTCAAAACAAACCCTTCTAAAAACTCAGTTTTCTGAGAGGTCTACAACTGTATTTATGGCTTTCAGAGTAGGACCTACACAACACTACATTTCCTATTGTTACACACAAACAAGCTACAAAAGAAACCAATTTAGTATCTAAAATGTAGATACTATTGCTTAAATCTAGAGACAAAGAGTATACCATACCTCAGAAGGCAAATAATTTTTGATAAGTCTGGTTAAACAACTTCTTGCAAGAATAGTACTGGCTGATGGACGATTCTTGGGATTTCTTTTAAACATCTGTTTTATTAAGTAATGAAGTTCATAGGAATAATGAGATGGTAGTGGATTGTAGGATCCTTTGCATATCTTAAGGATGAGATGCTTCCAGCTCTTGGCTTGAAACTACATTAAAAACAAATGAACATTAGAGCACGGAGTTTAAGCACAAGATAAAAAGAAACTGACAAAATTTAAGAGCAACTCTGATTATATAAAAACGCATGGTATGTATCTATGTAGGGTCACTATTACCATACTGATTTGGCTCTCAGTTTGACAGATTCAGGGTTCTAATTCCGAGGTGTGGAATGATGACTCTGAGTGAACACATTAGTAACTTTCCATTTTGTAGGGCTATTACATAGGCACTTATTTAACAATGACAGAAACATCATTTGCGAAGAATGAAATCATTACAGTTTGCATTCAAAGTTTGACTAAAACCAGATCATAATGGACATTGCAAACAATAACCTGTACAACTGGAAACCAGGTGGGAGTTACTCCTATAAATTTAAGATTGTTCAGTGTCCTGCTTTTGGGTGGGATAGTTAATTTTCTTACTAGCAGCTGGTATAGTGCTGTGTTTTGGGCTTAGTTTGAGAAGAATGTTTATAACACATGAATATTTTAGTTATTGCTAAGCAGTCAAAGTGGTTTCAACTTCTCATACTGGCCTGCCATCAAGAAGGCAGGGGAGACCCAAGAAGTTGAGAGGGGACACAGCCCAGACAGCTGACCCCAACTGGCCAAAGGGGTATTCCATACCATATGACATCATGCTCAGCGTATAAACTAGGGGGAAGGAAAAGGGGGACACCTTCAGAGTAATGGCATTTGTCTTCCCAAGTAACCGTTATGCATAAAATCATAGAATCATAGAATGGTTTGGGTTGGAAGGGACCTTAAAGATCATCAAGTTCCAACCCCCCTGCCACGGGAGGGACACCTCTCACTAGAGCAGGTTGCTCAAAGCCCCATCCAGCCTGGCCTTGAACACTTCCAGGGATGGGGCATCCACAACTTCTCTGGGCAACCTGTTCCAGCATCTCGCCACCCTCATAGTAAAGAATTTCTTCCTAGTATCTAATCTAAATCTCCCCTCTTTCTATTTAAAACCATTACCCCTTGTCCTATTGCTACACTCCCTGATAAAGAGTCCCTCCCCACCTCTCCTGTAGCCCCTTTTAGGTACTGAAAGGCTGCTATAAGGTTTCCCTGGAGCTTTTTCTTCTCCAGGCTGAACAACTCCAGCTCTCTCAGCCTGTCCTCATAGGTGAGGTGCTCCATCCCTCTGACCACTTTCGTGGCCCTTCGCTGGACCCATTCCAACAGGTCCATGTCCTGCCTGTGCTGAGGGCTCCAAAGCTGGACACAGTGCTCCAGGTGGGGTCTCACAAGAACAGAGTAGATGGGCAGAATCAGATGGAGCCCTGCTTTCCTAGAGATGGCTGAACGCCTGCCTGCTGATGGGAAGTGGTGAATTAATTCCTTGTTTTGCTTTGCTTGTCTGTGGGGCCTTTGCTTCACTTATTAAACTGTCTTTATCTCATCCCATGAGTTTTCTCATTTTCACTCTTCTGATTGTCTCCCCCATCCCACCAGGGGAGTGAGCAAGCAGCTGTGTGGTACTTAGCAGCATTCAAATTTTATTTTTATAGAAATATAGCATTCAGGAAATTTGGATCATTTTTGCGTCCTTTATGTCACATACATGAGATCAGAATCAAACTGCAAGAGTGAAACCGTAAGCCAGGAAAAATGCAAACTTCCAATTTAAAAAAAAAGAAAAGAAAAAAAAATCATCAGAAGATCAAAAGTAGCCCATCACAGCACAAATAGCCTCTTGCAAATCTACATGAAATGGCTGAACTTGTTACTTTCCTCAGCTGACTGTTAACCAGTCTTCAGTCAGGAATTACTGCTTCCAAGTCCAAGTCATGGGATGACTGTGGTATCAGCAAGGACAGCTGTAAGCACGGATGGCAACAGCCTGAGCAGAAATGGCCGGGAACTTCTCCCTCCCTGCAGAAAGTTTTCTTATGGCACACCCTGCTGCCTTGACTTTTGTATCACCTCTGACGGATTATGCAAGATGGTATGTGACCATCAGATAAAAACAGATATATAATATTATTTCACTGCTGCTAAAAAGGGAAGAATGCTCCACTCCTTGGTATCCCAGCTCCAAGCATGGCCTGAATAGCTGTGACACTGCCAAAGCCTTGCTACAGACCTACTTAGGCCACTTTCGTGGCCCTTCGCTGGACCCATTCCAACAGGTCCATGTCCTGCCTGTGCTGAGGGCTCCAAAGCTGGACACAGTGCTCCAGGTGGGGTCTCACAAGAACAGAGTAGATGGGCAGAATCAGATGGAGCCCTGCTTTCCTAGAGATGGCTGAACGCCTGCCTGCTGATGGGAAGTGGTGAATTAATTCCTTGTTTTGCTTTGCTTGTCTGTGGGGCCTTTGCTTCACTTATTAAACTGTCTTTATCTCATCCCATGAGTTTTCTCATTTTCACTCTTCTGATTGTCTCCCCCATCCCACCAGGGGAGTGAGCAAGCAGCTGTGTGGTACTTAGCAGCATTCAAATTTTATTTTTATAGAAATATAGCATTCAGGAAATTTGGATCATTTTTGCGTCCTTTATGTCACATACATGAGATCAGAATCAAACTGCAAGAGTGAAACCGTAAGCCAGGAAAAATGCAAACTTCCAATTTAAAAAAAAAGAAAAGAAAAAAAAATCATCAGAAGATCAAAAGTAGCCCATCACAGCACAAATAGCCTCTTGCAAATCTACATGAAATGGCTGAACTTGTTACTTTCCTCAGCTGACTGTTAACCAGTCTTCAGTCAGGAATTACTGCTTCCAAGTCCAAGTCATGGGATGACTGTGGTATCAGCAAGGACAGCTGTAAGCACGGATGGCAACAGCCTGAGCAGAAATGGCCGGGAACTTCTCCCTCCCTGCAGAAAGTTTTCTTATGGCACACCCTGCTGCCTTGACTTTTGTATCACCTCTGACGGATTATGCAAGATGGTATGTGACCATCAGATAAAAACAGATATATAATATTATTTCACTGCTGCTAAAAAGGGAAGAATGCTCCACTCCTTGGTATCCCAGCTCCAAGCATGGCCTGAATAGCTGTGACACTGCCAAAGCCTTGCTACAGACCTACTTAGGCTAACACATGCCTCTACACAGGCTCCTTTATCAATCTGTGACATACAGTATAAATTTCTAAGTTCTTGTACTGCTAGCTGTTGCAGCTGTAGAGAACTTTTGCTGATTCCAAGGTATAGGTTTAGCTCAATGAAAGGAAACTGCTGCTTATAAAAAAAACTAAGACAAAATGACCTTAAATTAGGATGATCTCATTTTCTTGCAAAACAAACGTATCCTGATAAGGGGCCTCGTGTTAGCCATGTGTCTGTATATAGAAGCTGAAGGCAGTTAACACCTGAAAAGCACAGCATCAGCACTGTGAAAGACAGTGTCCCAGAAATGACAGAACCATCCATCCAGGTTCCCACTGTCCCAATAGGAGGATAGTGCTTGGACAGTGACTGACTTGATTTGAAGAATAAGCAAATAGGTACCACTGATGCAAGGGACAAAACTGTTTATTGCTTACTACATTCTCCTATACTCGCACACGATATATTGTCATTAGCAAAGATTTTGAGTGTCATTGCCTCCATCTTCTGGGATTGCCCTGATCCTGTAAAACACAATGTTCATTGCAACATCCCTGCAGATACCTGGAACCAGTCTGGTGGCTGGTGGACTCCTTAATAAGCCCCAGATCACCTCATTTGGTACTGAGAAAAATTAACCAAGAAAGAAAACCAGAAGCCATGTAGTGGAGGAGAGGTGAGAAGGGTAAAGCAATATATCCCTCTTTCAAAAAGAGCAGCAAACACATCAGTCAAATTATAACTGACTATGAATCTATCGAACTACAGCCAACTACTAATTAAGTTTTAAGGAATTCCAAAACTTTTCTGATAGCAATAAAGCTGCACTTACCGGATGTCTAAGAGTGCACAGCTCATACAAGATGCATCCCAGAGACCAGATATCACTGTAGGTATAGAGAAAGATGAGAAATTTTGAGCCAAAAATTACAATTTAATATCCTGCCTGGAAAAAGTGAAATTCATTATGTGTACATAACTGAATTGAGTAAACTAAAAACAAATGTAAGTAACCATAAAAGACAATCCAATTATGTGTTTAACCTCTCCAGTGGAAATGCTCTTGCATATTTAATCCTACCCTGATGTAAGAAAGGATAACTGTCATGTAATTGGCTTTTTATTCCTAGAATGACTTTCAAGCAATTTGCTGCAACAGTATTTATCCTTCTGCATTTTAAAGCCTTTGTGTTCCATGGCCCTTAACATCCTAATTCTGAGAGCTGGAATTCTGTCCTTGCCAATAGGAATTCTTCTACTGAAAAAAACCATCACCTTCCACCAAAAGCGAGTACTGCCACCTGCACAAGAAGCAACTGATGCCTCTCTTTCAAGAAGAGCAGAAAAAACTTAGGTGCTAGAAGGTTTCTTCCCTCCTCTGGAAAATGAATCGCTCAGTTCAGGTACAACTGGGGTCACAGAACAGATCTAGGGGAGGGGATACAAAATGACTTAACATTTTGGAGCCTGGGAGGATGTTGAAAATGCCATACTATCAAGATGCTCTCAAAAGTTCTTGCATGAGGACCAGAATTAGTGGCGTCTATAAATCTAAGTCACTTGTTCTGTAACCAGTTCCCCTATATTGTCATCAGGACTGGCTAGAAGAGCTTTAAAAATATGACCAGCCAAAAAAATAAGACCAGTAAAAAGACACAAACACATACATACCTATGTGCATACATACGCACATACATGTTTGTATGTATGTAATTACTCTCCCAAATTCACAGAAAGGTCTGCACACCAGTTTTCAAACTTTTAAGACTAAAGATACTGTTACCCAAGTAAAGAGGAATTGATGCTTTTGCATCTTTTAATTGCCTCTTAATATTCTTCAGCTCGATACCTTCTCCAAACTAAATATGGATACACCACAAAGCCAAATTGAGACAGTAATAAAAATATATACATCAGTCAGGCATTATTTGTGACCACTGAAAACAGGAATACCTTTTGTTGTTGTATGGCAGGCTTTCCCATATTTCTGGAGGTACGTAATAAGGAGTCCCCACATACGTGCAAGCGTACGACACTGGGCTATTGAAATGACAAAGAAGAAACACCAGATGAAAAGTAACAATTTAAAAACTCCACACTATCTATCGATGGTAAAATAAAACTTTACACCACTGAGATCAGTGGAGATATCCACATACTGTGCAAGAAGGCGCGCAGATCCAAAATCTCCCAGTTTGACTTTTCCACTTTGAGTGAGGAAGACATTCTGCATTTCAATAGGGTAGATTAGCATTATTCTAGGAAACATATCTGCAGTTTGTATATACAGAAAATACAGTGCCCATCATTTCTGATATTTTATCTTTCTATTTCCTTTTACTTGTTCCTCCTAATACTTCGACAGAAAAAAAAAAAGTAATATTAAGAACTATGTTTTGTTTAAAGGGAAACGGAAAGGTTATATGGGACTGAAGCCCCAGCATCAGTAGCAGAGGAAGAATCAGAGCTTAGAAATGCCACACTTTCTGCTGAATTTCTACCTTTCTGCTTGAAAATAGTAAGAAAGAAAAAAATGAGGGGCAAGATATTTACAAATTGCATGCTCTATACATGTTTTATACTTCTGTGATTGTTTTAAATTGTATGCAGTCTGTCACAAGCAATTAGTGCTATCAGCAGTGTCGATATGAAGGGTATAGCTATACTTAGACGATGTTTATGCCCACAGTATTATGTTATCCCATACACCAAATAATTTCTTAAGCTTAAATGAAAAACACAGCATGTAGCAGTAACAGGAAATCATGAAATAGGGAGCTGAACTGTTGCATGCAGAAGAGAGTTTATTAATGGCAACAAAACTTGCTCTGTTCACCTTGGATTTGATATCCCTGTGCAACACACGTTTATCATGAATGTGCTTCACACCCAGGCACATCTGCACAAACCAGTGAAGGATCTGAAAAGAGTAAGAGTTATAACAACTCAATGCTGCATATAATGCTTTACTAATAGATAAAAAACCCCACTAAGATAGATTAAAAAAAAAGCATGTTCAGAATATCTGGGAGCTAAAAGCAACTCTAGGGTAATAGCCTCCAGTCAACATGAAAGATAAAGATTTAACATAAAGTATATTTTAACACGGCAGAAGGAATGTTTACTAGCCGTGCCTAGAAAACTCTAATAATATATAACAATAATGAAGCTAAGGAGGTGCTACATGGCACTTCATCTGATGGTCACTTTTGTAAGAAGTCAATTACAATTTCATAGTCAATTAACAAATTAAAAAAACAAACAAAACAAAAAACCCTCACCAAACCAAAAAACCATCCCAAACCCACACTGAAACAACACACTGTTTCTAAAAGGAAATGTATTCTTTTTTTAAAGTAACAAATGAAGTTCTAGAGATGCTTGGCTAATCTAAATATTAGATTAGGTGAGGATTCTGGTCTTTTCATTTTAACTAAAAGATGTTCCTAGGAAGTAGCTTTCAGTCACTACAATGTCACTCTGGACCTTCTCCCAAGTAATTATATAGCCTCTGTGATAAGAGGAGTTAATGCCTGCTGAATGGTTTAAACATTTAATTGCTACATAAAATGCAGGCATTTAGTCTCCTGGCTAGTTTCATTTATCTTACCAAAAAACCCTCACCAAACCAAAAAACCATCCCAAACCCACACTGAAACAACACACTGTTTCTAAAAGGAAATGTATTCTTTTTTTAAAGTAACAAATGAAGTTCTTAGAGATGCTTGGCTAATCTAAATATTAGATTAGGTGAGGATTCTGGTCTTTTCATTTTAACTCAAAGATGTTCCTAGGAAGTAGCTTTCAGTCACTACAATGTCACTCTGGACCTTCTCCCAAGTAATTTTATAGCCTCTGTGATAAAAGGAGTTAATGCCTGCTGAATGGTTTAAACATTTAATTACTACATAAAATGCAGGCATTTAGTCTCCTGGCTAGTTTCATTTATCTTACCAGAGTGCTTTATTTACTTTTCATTTGCAGCACTTCTTTCTGCACTTTAAATTCTGGCTGAAGTTTGTGTCAAATTCTTACTTAATTGCATAAATTTATGCATGCAAACCTGACTCTGTTTTTCTCACTGCCTGCACAATTCTTGGATATTGACAGCAATCTCTTTTTTTATTCCTTTCAGTCCAATTCTCATCTTGTTCTGCTGGAAATTAACAAAGAAATAATGCTTCTATTCTATCTATAAATGTCTTTGTTTCATCTAAAGTACTTCAAGGTGTTTGTACATCTATAATTTGTTTTAGGTAATGCAAGGTGTTTCAGTTTACATGAAAAAGCATTCCTAGGTGCTTGGTTCAAAATACTGTATTTTCTTACCGCATCTTCAGGGAACAATTTTCCTCCTTGGTGTTTAATCTTTTGCATTAGATCTCCATCATCACAATATTCCATCACTATATACAGATGTCCATCAGCTAAATTTTAGGTAATTTAAGAATAGTTAGTATTTTCATTAGCAGGGTTAAGTAGATTATTTGTACTATAAAGCTCCGACATGATATGTATTATATATTAAAATAAACACATATTTAATTTATAACAGGAATTGAGTGCTTTATTTACTTTTCATTTGCAGCACTTCTTTCTGCACTTTAAATTCTGGCTGAAGTTTGTGTCAAATTCTTACTTAATTGCATAAATTTATGCATGCAAACCTGACTCTGTTTTTCTCACTGCCTGCACAATTCTTGGATATTGACAGCAATCTCTTTTTTTATTCCTTTCAGTCCAATTCTCATCTTGTTCTGCTGGAAATTAACAAAGAAATAATGCTTATATTCTATCTATAAATGTCTTTGTTTAGATTCATCTAAAGTACTTCAAGGTGTTTGTATATCTATAATTTGTTTCAGGCAGTGCAAAGTGCTTCAGTTTACATGAAAAAGGATTCCTAGGTGCTTGGTTCAAAATACTGTCTTTTCTTACCGTATCTTCAGGGAACAATTTTCCTCCTTGGTGTTTAATCTTTTGCATTAGATCTCCATCATCACAATATTCCATCACTATATACAGATGTCCATCAGCTAAATTTTAGGTAATTTAAGAATAGTTAGTATTTTCATTAGCAGGGTTAAGTAGATTATTTGTACTATAAAGCTCCGACATGATATGTATTATATATTAAAATAAACACATATTTAATTTATAACAGGAATTACCAGAATTATGATTAATTTCTTTTTTTTTTTTTTTAAGTGGTGGGTGAGGTGATGTACATGTCATGCTTACCATGGGAAGTCTTATTTCCTTCATTGCATACTTCTGGTCACTGATTCTATGATGAACTAGGAGAGCTCTGCCAAAGGAGCCCTCTCCTAGTACTTTCAGCACTTCGTACTCTTCCATTCTTTATAAGCCTAGCTCCAACACTTCTCTTCAAACACTCTCTTTCACAGATTATCTTCTAAACTTTGTCATGACCTTGATTCACTTCCTGAAATTTACTGTTAACATAATCTGCAAGAGACAAAAAAACGCAAAATAATGAGAATGGGTGATAAATGTGGGTACCTACAACTATTCAGCATTACCATAAATAGAATTCAAACCGCTCTTACCTTTTTATTTTTGCTGTAAAAGAGGCCTTCAGAAAGTTCATACAGTGTACCTCTGCATTTTTTCTTTTTAATTTTGAATGCTAAAGCCCTTTGAAAATGTAAATGATAGACCTACGATTTAGCATCTTCTTTTTGTTACCTGCACTTCTGCCGGCGGTTTCATAACCTTCATCAAAACTCACAGGCAGCGTATTACAAACTTCAAGCTTTCAGTGACAATTCTCACCTAGTACAGCGTAAGTGGAATAGGATAGGATGGGATGGGTTGGGATGGTTGGAAAGGACATACAACCATCATCTAGTCCAACTGCCTGACCAGTTCAGGGCTGACCAAGCATTAAAGCACGATGTTAAGGGCATTGTCCAAATGCCTCTTTAAACACTGACAGGCTTGGGGCATCGACCACCTCTCTAGAAAGCCTGTTCCAGTGTCTGGTCACCCTTTTGGTAAAGAAATGCTTCCTAATGTCCAGCCTAAAATTATAAACAACAACAAAAAAGTAATCTTGATTGCTCAGGAGTAAGCAACTTTAAACAAATAGAGGTATCTTGAGTTTTCAGATTTACCTTCAAATGATTCTATGTAGGCAACGATATTTGGATGTTTCATTTTAGCCAAAAGAATTGCTTCCTTCCTAGAGTTCTCTACATCAGATGAAGACTGAAAACATAAGTACACTTATATAAATATCACAGTAACAAATTTTCATATATACACATGATGCACCTCACTTTCCAAAAGGAAAATATTTTTAAGAATTGTTCTTCAGTTATTTTAAGAAGCTATTTCAATTTTGAATGCTAAAGCTCTTAGAAAATGTAAATGATAGACCTATGATTTAGCATCTTCTTTTCGTTACCTGCACTTCTCCTGGCGGTTTTGTAACCGTCATCAAAACTCACAGGCAGCGTATTACAAACTTCAAGCTTTCAGTGACAATTCTCACCTAGTACAGCATAAGTGGGATGGGATGGGATGGGATGGGATGGTTGGAAGGGACATACAACCATCATATAGTCCAACTGCCTGACCAGTTCAGGGCTGACCAAGCAGTAAAGCACGATGTTAAGGGCACTGTCCAAATGCCTCTTTAAACACTGACAGGCTTGGGGCATTGACCACCTCTCTAGAAAGCCTGTTCCAGTGTCTGGTCACCCTTTTGGTAAAGAATGCTTCCTAATGTCCAGCCTAAACCTCCCTTGACACAGCTTTGAACCATTCCCATGTATCCTGTCAGTGGATTTATGGATTATATTTAAGGATTATGATGTTGTTTGCTCAACATGCTGGTACTTTTAAGTTAGGTATCCATGACTCCAACATCACTTTATATATACAGCTGTGCATATAGTGTTTTAACGGGCTGACGTTTTGTTTTTAGGAGTCATCTCAGGCCGTAATCGTTTCTGGAAGGATAAAACACCGATTTACTCAGAGGCTGAAAAATAATCACGGCGATTCATTCGCTTGAACAAACTCTGAAGGCCCCTAAGCGATGACTAAAGATGGCGTTTTTCAGGGGAACGGGCACACTCGGTGTGTGCTTCACATTAATAACAGTTAAACCTGGTAGTTATATCTCCCCTTCCATGAGGAGGGGAAGCCGAAGCCCCACCCCAGGCCCCTCAAGCCCCGCCGGGCCCTCAAGGCCTGAGGAAAAGGCGTTACTCACCTCAGAGGGGCCGCGCAAACCGCCCGAGGCCTGAGGAAAGGCCCTCTTGGGCAATGCCCGGCGCTTCCTCCACTACCGGGTCGGGCTCCCTCAGCCTCCCCCGGGTAGGGCTGGGGGCGGAGGGTCGAGGAGGA
>NW_015094510.1:17316248-17360498 GCF_001431845.1 Calidris pugnax
CCCGCCCGCTCCCCCGGTCCCGCCCGGTCTCTGAGGCAGCGCCGCTGGCAGCCATAGCGGCGCGGTAGGCCATGGAGCCTCTGAGGCGTTTGTTCCTCAGAACACCGGTATTTATTAACCATAACACCTCAGGAGGAGGCCTGTTAATACGTCCAGAGTCTCTTCAGACTCCACGTTGCAGAAATCTCTGTGAAAGATTTCACAATCGGTTACCTGACTGTAGGGAGGGACTAATTTGTGCCTGGGCCCTAGCGAGTGAAATCAGTGAAGCCTTGTACTTTAACCTGGTGTTTTATCTATAGAAATGTAACCAGTAAGTAAGGACGTGTTAAGTGCTGACTACGAGATGTAAGGGAATGGCCTCAAGCCAGAGAAAACCAGCTAAAGCTGCTTGCAAAGTATGCAAGTCTTGGGCAGCTCTGTTGGCAGAATGACTTCCGTCTTGGGTTTCCATGCTGGAAAAAGCATTTCCAGGTGAAAAAAAGATACAATGAAATCACCCTGAGCCTGACTCCACATAGCCCCTGTGCAGAGAACCAGCATAACAGATATTCCACAAGATGCAGCAGAGTTAAACCCCCCCAACAGAGAACTGTGTTCTGAGACATGTTTGATTCTGGGTTACTCCTTGTAGAATAACCATCCATGGATGCTTAGACATGCTCATCAGCGAGCAGGAGGGTTGTTTGAAGAAAACATAGTGCAATAGCACACGTAAAAGTTACTTGGTTGGTTACTTGTTAAATACATCTTCTTAGGTGCGAAGGGCATGTCCTGTCTGCAAAGAGAAGGTTGTGGCTAGCCATAAGGACCAACTTCTGTTTAACAGTGAAATCTGAATACTTAGCTAACATTTTAAGTCACAGTTCATGTAAACTCTGCATACTGAAGATCTAGAAACATTCAGCTTCTGCTGAATGTGAAAAATTTCGGTGTTCTGCACCAACAATTCACTTCCAGAATTCCAGTTCCAGGCCTATAGCCATGTTCTACAATTCATTCCCAGCCTAAAGCTCATAAAGAAAGAACAAATACAACTCAGTTGATTAGTTTAATAAGTCTACCATATTACAGACTACAGCAAACCAACATCAGAACAGTCATATAGTAATTAGTGTATCAGATCTCATTGTAAGGGAGATCCCAGCAACTGAAGAAATTAAACTCAGTTTTGTTGAAATACTGCCAAAAACGGATACAGTTTAAAATTAGTGTACAGCTTCTAGCTGGTGTCAGTTTTAAAAACTAGATGTTTCTGTAGTAGACATCGCCCCATTGGAACACCTATATTATGTTTTTTCCCTTTAACTACAAGTTAGATTGTGTAATTCAAAAGAATATATAGAAATTGCTGCAGGAAAAGAGTAGATATTGCAATATACTACAATCAAGCTGTTCTATGAAGTGTTAAACCTAGTCCTTAATTCAATATTTAATGAAGCATTTAAAATGAAGACACTGATGTTTATAAGTACTAAACCAGACCAGATTTACCAACATTTTAACAAGGCAGAAACTTATAAATTCAAAAGTTTAGTGACTCAGGCAGTGAAATTTCATCTTAAGCCTTCCACATAAGTTCTAGATAGTTCCTCTCTGAAAGCTGCTATAAACAAACGCCCCTCCAACTCTCCTTAAAAAGGATCCAACCTTTAACCCCCATGTAACATCCCTGCTACTTTTTACTCTTCTACTTCAGCACTTGTTTCTTTGAGCCCATTGCTCTCTTTGTGGATAAATGCAGTGGCTTTTGATTCACATTCTCCCAGCTGTTCAAATGGATCCTGTTCACACGGATCCTGATCTTTAACAGTATCTGACAGCTTGCACAGCTTCTCCCGAATGCGTTGAGAATATCGCAAAGGGGTCACAATTTTCAGGTGTTTAGCACTGGAGTCATTTGCCTCATGCTGCATCTTCACACTTAGGAAAAGAGACAAAAAAAAATATCACTAAACATAGGCACACTGTCATACAAGTTACCTTTGTAGCATCTAGCAGAAACAGCAAGTCATAATTCTCTTTCCTATTCCCATAACCAAAGGAAACAGGAAATAAGCCCTTTCCCATTCATACAGTTAAAATCAGATGTGCAACACTCTTCTTGGGAAAAATACTTATCTGGCAAATTTTCTGATAAGATTTTCCAAAGGAAGATTTCCCCACCATTCCACTGGGGTGAAACTTCTATGAGGGATATGCAGACAGCTACCATGAGTCCAGCTTCATCAATTGCCAAAGCTGAGCACAACTTTCTTAAGCCTGCTATCTTAGGAGAAACTTTGTGGCAAGAAAGAATTTAAGTGTTACCTGTTTTGTCTTGAGGTTACTACCCTTTTTTTTTTTTGCCTTTAGGTACAATTAAGATAATCCTTACAGGACAGTTACATCTTGTTCAGTTCTGTGTTATATGGCACACATGTACGTTTGAAAAGGGGAGGACTGGAGACACCTACTTTCTCTTTACCTAGCTTGGTGTAGAAGTGCTACTGCCATGTGGGCTGTGGGAGAGGATCCTAAACCTGGAATTTATGTCTCTGCCACAAAGAGGTTTGAGTACTCTGGAGTGAGGCATTCAAAAAGCAAAACAGTTTGAGTAAATAGAAGAATTAAAAGTCTTCCTTCTGAAGGAAGAAGAAACAATCCTAAAAAACTAAGTTCTTGAGAGCTTTTTAACTGGGTGTTCACAAACGCAGCACCTCCCTGTTTCAGGAGGACACAAACAATATTGTTGCCCCAAACACCACAAACTTTCCATAGTTACCTGAAGTAATCTTACCTTTCCACGTATGGTGTGGTAGATGGATTGCATATCAAATGGGATGTGTCATTCTCCTTCTCAGGAGAATTAACTGCTTGGGCTATATCTTTTACCTCATCCTCATTTTGCTGTTCTGTTTCACTTTTTCCTCTCTTCTTTGTATGTTCTTTAGTCTTGCGCTTTTTAGACTTTTTTGGCAAGATCTCTTCTCTTAGTTTAAAGTCTAAATCCATTTCTTCTTTTTTGATCACTTCGCTGCTAATCTCTGCTTTCTTGTCATCACTTTCTGCTTCTTGGTCACCATCAGAGCCAAGATCCTTGAAGGTCACCTGAACCTGCTCTACAGATGAATTTGGTTCCTTGCTGACTTCCACTACCTCATTTAAATGAGTTTCTGTAACCGTTTCCCCTAAAACTGAAACATTGAAGAAAGTACAGCTGTGATTACTTACAACTACAGAGAATTTAATGTTTTAGAGAAAGCTCTGAAATCTTAAGGGTTTACACAAGGATGAAAGTTAAGTATGTACTGAGCCTGAGCCACAACAGTTTAAGTAGCTAATAATTTTAGTCACCTGCAAGAACCTGCAACTTGAAAACTCAGGCTAAGTACACCCTGAGAAGTCATTCTCTTCCTTCCCAAGTACAGCAGCTTTGAACAAGTAATTCAGTCAGTTTCTGGCATTAAATACTTGTCAGGTTATGTTATATTGGAGAGGAATGTACAGGATTACTTTGCTTCCAAAAACTTAGAATATTTACCACCTTTAATTAACACTCTGCCATAACACAACCATGTATCTGCTAGTAAAGGAGTTTGTGTCAGAGGCAGTGTTTTTTTTAGCTCACAAGAATGTATTTATTTACTCTTTGGTTATTAAGCTAAAATAGCTGGACAACATTGTTTTGATAGAGTTTAAGTAGAAAGCCTGAATATGAAAGCATCTCCACTACTCATTTTAACATGCCCAGAACTAAAAGGATTGCTTAGTCAAGGCTGCTTTCAAAGACAATCAAGTACAAAATGATCACAGAGAAGTTTCCATGAAATAGGATTTAATATAGGCACAAATTGTTTAAATGGTTAGTTTGTGTTGCCTGTCAAGCTAGATATTTAACTAGAATAGAGCACTCAAGACTTACCATCCTCAGACTTAAGAGAGCTTTCAGTATTTTTCACAGCATTTATTAGTGTGTGTCGGAGTTCATCTTTAGGCTGGAAAAAAGTTGTATCATTTTAGAAAAACAATTCCAAAATTGATCATCGTTTCATCTTATTTTGTATAACAGTTACAGGGAAAGTGGTACAGACCACGTGATGTTCATACTATAAACCCATTATTTAATGCTGTTCAGACACAAGTCAGAACACAAGTGAATCCTGTATTTGGTGCATTAAGGCTGGATTTGATGCCCTGAAATCTTGCTGCTATTAAATCACAAGAATTAAGTCCATCAATAAATGTGAAATTAAGTTCTGTTTTGGCTTTCTAGTGATACAAGAAGTCCTTAATTTCTTCTAGGCAGAACATCATATGGTATTTTAACGGTCCTAACATTTTCTTTTTGAAAGTACAAACCTTCTGCAGTGGTTACAAAGCAAACCAAATCAAATTTTTAATGTTCAAGTAAATCACATGGCTCTCCTACTATAAAAGGATTTATTAAAATCAGAAGTAGTTGCATTTTATGTACCATACTTTCATGCCTTTATCTTTGTTAATCTCAAACTTAAAGACCAGTTGCTCACCATTGCTCCTGCCAAAATGGCCTCCTCATATACAGCAATAAGCTTTTCAAGAGGCCCCTTCTGTTTAAGACGCATACAGCAGATCCAGTATTTTGCCAGCTTTTTAGCCCCAGGAGTGGTCAGTGTCAGGTCTTCCAGCATAGCATGTGCTTCATCGCCTCGGCATCCCTAGAGTCAACACAAGAGCAGAGATTTAAATGCAGTGAACATTGAGATGCTGTATTTTAGCTGGTTTTGAACTAGAAAGCAAGTATTTTTTTTTCCTTTCTTGGGAGAGAAACCCTGAAAGTTGACAATGGCAAGTATTTCCAAGACTGAACTATGAACTTGGGCAGAATTGTTGTTCACCTCTTCTTCCAAATGAGAATTATTTATACAGTGTTGTAAGTAGAAGGGATAGTAGAATGCATAGACATCTTCAGAACTACTTAAAAGAGACTTTTTCAGAAGACCAGGCAAGTTTCTGCAAATGCAGACTTGTTTTAGATTAATTACTTCATAGCTACTCATTACATTATAGCTTTTCTACCTCATTATGTTATGATCATTGCTTAATCTTACTGGGTGCTTCAATAAGTGAGAACTTAAGCTGCTTCAGGTGTCAGCAAAAAGCTCTGATATTGCTTTACTTGGGGAGCAGTTAGTCCCCTGCATCTGATTCACAGGTCCAGCACGCCCATAGGATTTGCATGTTGTAGGGACCTGTACGATTAGAACTCGGTAGGCAAGGGACTGAGTACCTGTTCGATTAATTGCAGACATTCTGCAAGAGTGCTTTTGACCTTTTGGCTGTTTAATACGTCCTCTAAGGAATCAGCGGAAGAGAATTCTTGTTCTTTGCTTTTAGACTGGGGTCCTAGAAGCACAGATATAGGAGGTCTCCTCATCACTTTTCCTCTAGATGCCCTCCATTCATCCAGGCGAGCTCTGCATGGAAGAATATTAGCCAAAGGGACAGATGTTTTATTATTTTTTTTACACTGACTGACAAGGGAGGGTAAACAAAAAAAAAATTAAAAAAAATCAAGTTTTTAGTAAATGTGACTTTCTACAAGGAGTTCTACAAAGGATACTAAATAACTTTTAGATTATGAATCTTTACCCCATCATACAAAGCTGCATTCACCAAGCTGAGAAGTGTCATTGACAAGTGCTCTCCTTCAGTCCATAAACATGCTCACTTCTATATACATCCTGCATCACTTTTTTTTTTTAAAGTAGTGGCATGCACATGCAAGTTTTCTTACAGGATTATCTGTCATGCTTAAGGCTGTCACAACACTTAGCCTAAAAAGAAAGGGAGCTTAAGCAATATACATTTTAAATTTACAAACACACAGGACAAGCTGTAAGCCTGAAGAGCTGCTGCAGTTAGTCTGAATCCTGATTTTTCAGCATTAAGGCTACAGTTTTACTCTGCTGCCCCTTGGGTACTCAAGTTCACTTATTTTTCAGTGCATCTACAGCAAGAAATAGATCCAAAAAAATATTATTGGAAAGAAGGTCTAAATACCTCCCAAGATCAAGCTATAACAGTGAGTAATTCAGTTACCTTCTCTCTAGTGCTGACTCTCTTGGCAGAATAGATTTTCTGGTGCTGTTAGTTCTAGACTCCCATCCCAACTTTGTAGCAGGTAAAACAGGAATTGGTTTTGCTGGAGCTTTGGATCTCGCATCTTCACATTTCTTCCCTCCTAGCGCTCTGCGATCAGAATTGTTAGAAGCAGCCTTGGGTGGCTGCAACCCTCTTCCACCCATCATTTTTTGGCCTGCTGCTTTCTTTGGCACCACAGCAGATGCCAGTTGCCATTTCTTCATGCTGGACTGTGAGTTAATAGCAGCTTTATCAGACGGTTTGCTCTGCAATGGGAGGGCACCGTTTGGTTTTACAGAATTAGGGTTGTTTGTGCCTTTGACGGTCTTCAGCACTGTGCTTGTGGACGCAGACCTTGCTGCTGGTTTGATGGCAGAAGGGAGAAGCTTCTTGTCCGTCAAAGAACTCTTTTCCCCCTCATTTCTTGGTGCTTTTCGGAAGGAGTTTATCTTGGATTGGATAACTTTGCCACGATATGTACCAAGCACTGGTTTCTTTGGTAGGCTGATACGTGAATTTTCTTTTTCTGCAATCAATTGCTTCTCTTTTATGCTTTTTATTTGCATGAAGGACTTGGTAAGTGACATGTGCTGAGATTTTACTTCAGTGACTTCATCCTTGCAAGAATGATCTTCAGGATTATAGTTTGTGCCTGATATGGAACTTGTCAGTGTGACTGTGGAAGAGTTTAAAATAACATTTTTTTCTGAGGTTCCGCTGGATTGGTCCCATGATCGTTTATTAGTATTCTCTTTATTTTCCTGAAATCAAAAGCATGTCCATGGAGATGTTAGAAGTACATTGGAAACGATTAGCATGCAGCACCAAAGAAAGACTTTCACTCATTTACAGGACTAAAGTTGATTAATAGTAAATGCCACTTTAAAAATTATCTACAGAAGTAGTATATATACACTCTCCTAAAGCAACCACTGGCTTTTAACTTCCAGAAGTCACCTTCTAAAGAAAGCCATAAAGTAGAGACTTTACCATGTATATAGTCAAAAGCAGTATCTCAGTTTGCGTACCTCAGTTTTGTATATCGCTTAATGGCAGCACCATTCTTCCACTTAATGTGGGTAGCCTACTAACACAAGGTAGTGAGTAAAGCCTTTAATTAGGGCATTAGGATATATTATCAGAAGAAGAATTTTCTTACTAATAAGTTGTCTATTCTTAATTACAGTATCCTACATGTGAGTTTTTTTATGGCCTTACTGCGGCCTGAAACTCTTAGCCATATGTTCTCTGTATAACCCTAGCCCAGAGGCCATGAAAAGTGGGACCTAATCTTTTCCTCCAAAGAAGATGCTCTGCAACAACTAGTTCAGCATTATCCAGGCAGTAGTTCTGGAAGAGTGAAAGATTCAAAGGCAGGAAAAAAAAAAAATATGTGAATGACACATGGGAGTCTGCAGAAGCAGATATTCTTCCCCTTTAAGGAAGATGCCCTTGAACAGTAAGAAAACAGCACTGTATCCCACTTTTTGGTCTCTTATTCAGGCTTAGAAGTTAGATTTAACCCAGCTAATAAACAGAGCTTGAGTACAAGGGCTGTTATTTCAGGAAGCTATGTAGTTTAAAACAAATTTAAAATAAGACAAGACATTAACACAGACCAAAATATCTCCCTTCAGGTCATTTCTAAAAAACCCCTTTGTTCTCACTGTTGGAATTTTTCCCTTTAACACCCATTTTTTAAGTTTTAAGGTTTTTGCTTTCCTTCTCAAATAATCCCAGTTCTCTCAAACCTTTCAGAACCAAAACTCAAAACCATCTAACATGAACATAGGTTTTCTGTCTAGTTTTTTTTTCCCCCTCACCTTTCCCTGAGAAAGAGTCTGGAGAAGAACCTGTATTTTGCTATTTCTAAGGAGCACAATTATGTGCATCTTAATTCTGGAAAAGTGACACAAAATTATTTAGGGAAAACATTCCCTTGAACTCTGATTAGGTATTGGCATCTATTTCTGATTACATTAGATTTACCAGCATCACAAATGAAAAACCACAAACATTCAACAGTTTTGTTAGTGGTTTGGGTGACAGATCTCCAAGAAGCTTATAATATGCAGCCACTGAATAAGTGAAATAAAGTTTTAACGTACTACATCACTGCACTGGCAAACTTCTCATACTCCGGAAGTCATATAATTTAATACAATTGAAGTGAGTGGAATGTTGTAGTCACAGAAACAGAGAACCATCAGTATTTGGTTATCAGTCAGAAACCTACCATTTCTGGCTTTGGAGATGTTGAGAGCTGTATTTTGTCTTGCAGTTTAGTGGTAGTTGCTCTCCTAGTTCTGCTACTGTTTATAAAACAAAATAAAAACGACATCTTAAATCATCCTTGCAACATAACAAAGGAATGTATTTTTAGTGTAAGTTTACATGGTCCAGGTGGCAGTCTGCAGGCTGAAGCCTTTCTGTTTGGCCTTTATTCTTCCTCCAGAATAAGTAAATGGCTGAACAACCACTGATCAGGGCCCAGGCTGCAAAACATCCCTTCTTGCACAATAAAGAGCTGGCTATTATTAGGGTAGAAAAGAGAACAGGCCCTATTTACTGCAAGTGCCATGTTTGATGTTTAAGGATGTGCACCAGTCTGTCTGGCCTGACGCATCTGCTACAGAAGGTGAAGTTTCTAAATGCTGCAGTTGAGGGGGAAGAAGGAGCAGCACAAGGAGCTGAAGCTCAACTACTGTAATCATCAGAGGTCAGGACATTTGAGGCGAGTCTAAACAAGGATACGTAGTTCCTACCACATGGACGGGTTCCAAACCCTGCAGTCAGGCACCAGAGCTGGCATCAGACTAACCAGTGAGCAAACCATCAAGACCAGTATTGTCTCCTAGCAACTATGAAAATATATTGACAGCTCAGAAGATAAACATCTCAGTTTAAAGTTACAAATCAAAATTCTTCCTCAAGTGCTTCATGATTCGTTGTACGAAACATGGCATTATGGCCTGTAACTGAAAATTAACATTTCAGTTAGCAACCCGTATTTTTCCATCAGATGATCTTCTGGAAGCTAGCCGAGTTGAAAATGAAGGTACACTAGTGAAAATAACAATAATTAGTGATTTTGAAATGCTGGAGAAAGCAGTCTGCATCATGCTATCACCTCTGTACCACCTATGATAGAGAGTAGATGTTAAGAGAACTGATCAGAAGTCATAGAATCATAGAACCATTCACATCAAAAAAGCCCTTTAAGATCATCAACCGTCAATCTAACACTGCCAAGTCCACCACTGAAAAAACGTCCCTAAGCACCACATCTACACATCTTTTAAATACCTCCAGGGATGGCAGCTTCCCTGGGCAGCCTGTTCCAGTGCTTGACAACCCTTTCAGCAAATCATAATCATCTAGGTTGGAAAAGACCCTTGGGATCATCAAGTCCAACCATCTACCCTCCTCTACAAAGTTCTTCCCTACATGATATCCCCCAACACCACATCTAATGACTCTTAAACTCATCCAAGCATGGTAAGTCAACCACCTCCCTGCGCAGCCTGTTCCAGTGTCTGACCAGTCTTTCTGTGAAGAATTTTTTCCTAATGTCCAGTCTAAACCTACCCTATTGCAGCTTGAATCCATTCGCTCTTGTTCTATCGCTAATTGCTTGTGAGAAGAGACAAACACCAACCTCTCTACAGTGTCCTTTCAAATAGTTGTAGTGAGTGATGAGGTCACCCCTCAGTCTCCTCTTCCTCAAACTAAACAGTCCCAGCTCCCTCAATCGTTCCTCATATGATTTATTCTCCAGGCCCTTCACCAGCTTCATTACCTTCCTCTGCACCCACTCCAGAACCTCGATATCGCTCTTGTATTGCGTTGCCCGAAAAAGAAGTTTTTCCTAACATCCAATCTAAACCTTCCCTGGCACAACTTGAGACCATTTCCTCTCATCCTATCACTTGTTCCTTGGAAAAAGAAACTGACATCCAACTGGCTACAACCTCCTTTCAGGCAGTCAGTGTGGAACAGCTATAGCTTCACAATAGGGAAGTGTCTGCAAAATAAAGCATTAGTCATACCCACATACATGATGGCTCTAAACAATGAGTTAATTGAAGACTATGAAAAGCCCTGGAATTTAATAGTTGGAGAAAAACTGAAAACAGTTTTTGTTTTCAGTTACAGTAGGAAAAGTGAAGTAGATCAAATGCTAAATTAAGAGTATTGCTACAATGGAAGTAGTTGGTGCTGGCTTTCTAACACAACATAACCTCCTACAACATGAAAGCACTTGCCTTTTCCCTCTACACAGAGCCAAGTCTTTGACAGATTACACTTATCCTTGTCATTTATGCATATTTTGTATTCAAAGGTTGTTGTTCAGTTAGATTTGCACTACCAAGTAGTTGTGTGCTGTTAAACATGGGACTATGCCACCATGAGTATACAAAATGGTAAGCAAGACTTCCCATTTAGACAGGGCCAAATTTCAGACTGAAATTTACCATGTGCAAAATCATTAAAATAAGCGACAAAGCTACACCATGAACTAATGTTAGAGCCTCTGTGCTCCTTTGCACCACTGTCTTCTCTAGAGAAACTTTTGTTGCTTATTGGAAGGTCTTACACTAAATTGTCCAGACTTGAGACAACAGCAGGAAGAAGTCAATAAAAAGAACTACTAATTGGTGATAGGTGCCCACATTTTGCTTACAGAACATCATGTCTACCTGCTGGCCATCACACAAGCTGGATTTAGCAGAAAATAGTGAAGTAGTACCTATAAAAATACGATGAAGCTAGATCAAGTGGATGGTGAACACATGCAACATAGCCTGAGTACAAAGAGGGGAAAAAAAAGTTATTTACAGAAGGAAGGTTATAGAGGCAAACAGCTAAGCAACATTTGAAATGAGAGCTCTGCCATGAAGCTATCCTGTCCTGTCATGGTCTCTAGGGGAATAGATAACACACTTCATGAATTGCATCTGTTGTATATTTGTGTAACAAAAACTTTCAGTACTTGCTCACAATAAAAGGACTTTAGGAAATCCATGTGGTCACCAGCCTCGTTGCATGGTCTCACGTTTCAGTTGGGGTTCTCTTCCAGAACTGCTATTTATGTCTTTCCTACCAACCATGGACCTTTCTAAAGGAATGTAAACCATTGCAGAAATACTACCTGATCAATCCCTCGTTTTCTTGAATGGGCACGCCAGAAAAGGTCTTTTTTCTTGATAGATATTCTTCAACTTTTTGTCGCCTTTGTTCTAATGGGTTTGAAAAAAAATAAAAATCAGACTTACTACATTTTCAGTTGAAATAGTAATGCCAGACAAACTCTGTCGCTTTGAAAAAATGAAGCGCAATTAGAAAAGCATCAAAACATTATAAAACAGACACTGTGGATTAAGAACATCTTTAATATTCACATCTTGTGTCTTATACAGTTTTTAATTTCCTAAGAAAGGGTATATTGAAGGGGGAGTTGAATGTGATTTCACAGCTATACAAGATGGCTGTCTTGCTGCATTAAGCTAAAAAAACACAACTCTGTGATCTGAAGAAATCGGGCTCCTCCTTTTACCTTCTAGATGCCTGCCCAGTATTTCACATACTTAATATTGGTTCAGCGAGCACCAACTTTTCACTTGTGACAGTAGCGAGATGAGTATAGCACTCATGAAAAAACACCGTGCACATAAACCCAACTGACCATCTGTGAAATCATTCGCTTCTCTTCTGTTGTCAGCTGGGCTTTGGCGCAAATGTTGGACCAATGGGAGTGCTAATAACAGCAGAAAATGATCCTAAGGTCTTAACCCAGCTGTCACTGCATTAATACAGAAAAGTCAATCCCAGAACAGGATACTACTTCCCATGTTTTTGCTGCTTGACTGCACACCAGAGAGTTATGTCCTTCATAGGACCATGTATTTTTCAGAGACCTTTCCTTATTCCCATAGGGAGCTAGTGATCTTTGCTTGCTGGCAGCAGCTGGGTTAAGATGGTCCTGCAACCCAAAGCAAGCTCAAGCATCCACACTGTCAGGCTCCAAGTCTTACAATTGTTTCACGTGCAGTGGGTTGTGAGAACAAGGAGTTAAGTCATTATCTTTGACTCAGAAGAACAATCCCTTTATGGTGTTCAGGAACTCATGGCATTGTACTATCCACCATCATAGACAGGCTCATTCAACAGTGGAAGTCTTCAATGACCTCACACATGAAACCCAAGTTCTGCCCCTCCTAGGCAGGCATGAGCCCCCTTTTGAATCTGTTTGCACCTGTTCCTTATCTTTCATATTTTGTCTTGCCCACTGTTCATGATTCACGCTTCAGAAATCTTTGCAAGGTCAGTCAACATGTCCCCTCAATGGTGAGATACTCCTGTATTACTGAAGTTCAGATAGTAGAAATTGCTAGAATATTATTCCCTTTGAGGACCTGAATGTCAATTCTGAAAAGAAGCAGGCACTTGGTTGCACAGTAGAAAGTTATCATCCCACAGAATGGGGTAATTACCCTCAGAACCTCCTCCTAGTCCTATAGGAGAGCTGAAAAAGGTCAGTTCTCTCTCACGCACTGACCCACCAAAGCCTGAACCCACAGCCAGCAGAACTGATGCAGACTTAGGCTTGGGGCAATACTGCATTTCGCTTAGGATATAGTGCTTTTTTAGCACAGCTTTCCAAGCCCAAGCCGAAGGAAGCCGGAGGGGCAGCGTAGACCACCACCTGCTTCTGAAGAGGGGTACACCAGAGGTCTGCCTGCCCAGCAGCGAGCATCCCGCAGCTTCCCCCGCACCTTCTGCTCCGGTCACTCGGCTCTCGCCGGCTCCAGACAGCCAAGCGATGCGGTTCGTTTACCTTGCAGAAGCCAAACGGGGCAGAAAGTGATAAACGGAGAGGGTGCAGGTCTTAGATGGCAGCATTTGCGTGTTTCAAGAGGATGCGCTTTCTAAGGCTTTCTCTCCAGAAGCCCTGCCTGGGGTGAGGACCGAGGGCGCAGGGGGGGGTCGTTGTGGGGAGAACCGGCCCCAGCCCTGCCCTGGGGGCTATGAAGCCTCATCGACCCGCTCGCACCGGTCCAAGGCCACGGCGGCGGGCGCTGCCGCCAAAACCCCACCTCAGGCGGTGCCCTCCTCTCCCGCTTCCCGAGGAGAGCGACCGGCTCCTCCGCTACCCACCCACGGCCTCACCCCGCGCCGCCGGCAGCGGAGGACGCTTCAGCCCCTCGAGGCTGCCTTACCTCGGTAGGTGGGCTCGGACCTGCGGCTGGCCGGGAGCTGCGGAGGAGAAGGCGCCGCCATGGTCGCCCAGCCAACAAAAAGGGTGGCGAGGGCCGTTTGAATCACCCGCCGCGGGACTTGAACTGGCCAATGGCGAGCGGGAGGGCGGGGCCGGGCCGGCTGCTCGGGCGGGCGTCAGGCGGGCGTCAGGCGGCGGCAAGATGGCGGCCGCTCCTCAGGTCGCCGCTAGAGGGCGCGGGGCGACCGCGGGTATGGGGCTGACTCGCCCGGCGGCTGCGGGAGGGGAGTGGCGGCTGCGGCCTGGTCTGCCCGGCAGCGGAGCAGGAGGGGAAGGGGCCGCGCCATGGACCGGTTCGTCTGGACCAGCGGGTTGCTGGAGCTGGGGGAGACCCTGGTGGTCCAGCAGCGCGGCGTGCGGCTCAGCGACGGGGAGGAGAAGGTGAGGGGAGCGGCCCCGCGCGGGGCCTGGCGGCCCGGGGGAGGCCGGGGCATGGGGGAAAGGGCAGGGCCGTGGGCCCCAGCCAAGGCGGGGGCGGCAGGGGACGTGGCTGTGGGTGTCATCGGGAGAGGGGGGCCCAGAGGAGGGGGGTGAGGGGGCCGGGGCTGCCGGCGGAAGGTCGGGCGGGGGCGTGGAGGTTTGGCTCCAGGGCCAGGCAGGGTTTGGCTCTGTGAGGGGGATCGTTAGGGAGCAGATGGAGGCTTTGAGGGACCGAGGAAGGCCTTGAATGGTGCCTGCCCCCCAATGGGAGGGTTGACATCCCCACAGGGCTCCTCTAGCTGGTGTCCCTGCCGTGAAACTTGAAGTCCAGTGCTCGGGCTGTCGCCGTCTTCCTGTGACAGGGCCTAGGCTTCCCCCCATGTTGCCCCTCTCAGCAAGGTGTCCTCTTTGGCTTGGGTGCCACGTTCAGGGTGTGCCGTACAGTCCACACTTGAGTCATCCCGATACCCATAACATGTTCTTGAGCTCTGGCTGCCATGAAGGGGGCTCTCTTGCCCCCTGCTCTCATCGCAGCCCGCTCAGTTATTGTTTTGCATCACGGCTGGAGTTAACTCGTGATCTCTCCTCCTTTTTCCTCACCAGAGTAGGTGCATCCCATGATAAAAAGCTGTAAGAATGTGCCTCCAGTTTTACAAGTAGGAAGCAATTTGATAACGCAGATTTTCCCAAATACTGGTGGCTGTCTTGATAAAGGACTTTTCAACAATAAAATGCATAGAAGCAGTACTCCTCTGTGATAGGCCAGTAGGTTTCAGACTCTGTGTAGCATCTTCCTATTAGGTTTGCTTTGCTTTTTTGCATAACTTTTACTTTCTTTGTCAGCAAATAGTGTTCCAAAGCCAACAGCCCTGTTTAAAATATGATATTTAGGAATGTTTGTGTATCTTGCACAGCATATGGAGGGAGGATCCTTCAGGATTTCCTGGGGGAAAGTTTATACAGTTGAAAAAGGAAATTTGTGTTTGTCCATCTAATCTTTTTAAACTAATTTTCTCCATTGTTCTTCAATTATTATGTTTTCTGAAAAAAGAGTGTTATCAAAATAGTGGCTTGTTGAATCTGATTGCTATGTTGTAGCAAACATTATGTAATGTTTCCAAGATAAGTATTTATGCAATTTACTGGTTAAATTGATTGTTGATCTATTTTATTTTTCCTGTTTAGGTGAAATTCGACAGTGGAGTATTACTGCTTAGCACACACAGGCTGATCTGGAGGGACCAGAAGAATCATGTAAGTCCCACTTTTGTCTCTGTTATGTCATTCAATTGTAAATTCCATAATAAACAACAGGTAGCTTGCAATGAAAAGACTGCATATGGAGGGGAGATCTTTCTTTGCTTTGTGTGTGTTTTGTTTTACAAGTATAGTCCATTTTTTGGCTCACAGCGGAAAATAAATTATGTACGGGAATGTTCTTTCACCCAATTCTGCTTTAATAAAATAGTCATGTAGAGGTGAGAAGGTATGGGAATGAATCATATACATTTTCCTTTTCTACAGTACAAAATAGAGGAGGAAAGAGTCTGATATCATGCACTAAGAAACTTTGGTTTTGAGAATGAAGTTGAATGGGTCAGGCAAATCATAATGTGAACTTCTCCCCCATGCTCCTTGTCTGGCAAGAGCTTTTCTTCCTTATTGTTTTCAAGTCCAAGTTTCCCTGTCTTCTGTTCCCACTATATAGTCACAGACCATGACTTGATAATTTTGTGTTTTACCTTCACAACTGCCTGTTCTTGTGCTGAACCATCCCTTCAATAAATGAGAACATTCGTCTGTACTGCCGTGGAGAATTAACTCGGAATTTAAGTGGCAGTGGCAGAACTGCACTGTAATACTGCTGCTGAATGCTTTGTAGCATCAAGCCACAGACTGCAGGCTAAAAATGGGTAAGAACACATACAAAGCTCTAAGCGTAGACTGTGGCAACATGCACCATTTTGCAGCTGCAATCGGAGGAGACGTCCTCTTCAGAACCAGGTTGTGTTGTGATTGCTTTAGAAACAATCTTTTAGAAATTTAGCCCTGGAAGCCAAAGTTTAGACAGAGCATGTTCAGTTGATGACGTTTCAAAAGCATTTTGTATTCCACTGGACTACTTCTGTGTAAGAATAGCTGAAGCACCTCTTGCACCCAAGGGCCATTCCCTACCAAATATCACATCTTTGCTCCAAAGCAGGGAGCTACTAAGAGCCTTCTAAAGGTAAGGTCACCAAGGATGTTCTTTATTTGGCAAAGCAATATATTCTTTCCTTAGGAATTGTTTGCAGGAACAGCAGAACTATTTTTGGTACAAATTTTTCAAAATGTTTTGAGAGCTGGTCCCCAGGGTGGGGTTACTGTTAAACAAGACAGGGGTTGATAGTCCAGACCATGAGCTTTTTTTTTGGCAGAGTTGGTGTGAGATAATTTATCTGTGCTAAACTGCCTGTGTAAATCACTTCTTATTTCTTCATCAGCATCTCTTCTTGACAGGTGAGCATGTACCACAATGTGCGCTGCTTCTAATCTTCTTTCTTGGACTTTCTATTTGCTTGGAGTAACATTGCATGTTATGGCTTCAGCAAGTCTAACAACTTTCCCTATTCTCTCCTTCCCAACAAAAGGATGACATTTATCTCTTGTCCCCTACTTCTCCCTCTGCTCCTAAGCCACATGGTTCATTGTTCTCTTCCAAGATCATTGAATTTGCTAAATCAGCAAAGAAGAAGCTTGGACAATAAGAAAATAGTTTTCTTTTAACAATTTAACTCAGCAAAGATCCTGACAAGCTCCAGGCTTGATGAAGAGAAGATGCAGAAACATGGCTAGGAGATAAGCAAAAATTACCCAATTCTGATCTAATACAGAGCAGGTCTGCTTCAGCAGAGCCAGGTTTGGTTTTTTATTTTAAGTCTATGGTATACAAATAACTTTGTTAGTGTGATAAATGAAGCTGGTTCTTTCTCAAGCTCTTCGGATGGAAGCATGGGGAGCACAATGTCTTTTTATTTTTAAGGTGAGTTGTTGGCTGAGCTCAGCCTTAGAAACCTTAGCAAGCTTACCTAGAATACACTTGTCGACAGTTCCCTTTTACAGTGTCGGCAACCTTTAGTAATGAAAGAGCCACTTGTTAGGTTAACATAGCAAACCTTTTTACAAAAGCAGACAGTTGTCTTTATACCTGCTGTTGTTACATACCCGCTCAATTGAACCGTATAGAAAATGCAATTATTTCCAAAGGAAAAAATATGTAATTCTTTTAGAGTTTGTTACATAGCTAGATTTGTACAATATTTAAAATCTTAAAATGTGAACATGGGACATTAGAAGAAATACTCAAATGAATTTTGATTTCATATACCCACAGCATTACCCACATGCTTATCTCTATTTGTATTACTTCCTCTTGCTTCTCTTACCAGAAGGGGCTGATTCAAAGTCCTTGGGCTTACAACAGCTTCATAACTTTTTAGCTGTGAACTAAATTAATTAATCATTTTGACAATGTACATTCTATATGTAGTTGGGCTTTTTTGTAATTTTCAAAAACTTTTTTTTTTTTTTTCCCTAACAGAAGCATTGTTTTTCCTTTATTTTAAGTGCTCAGAGCTATGTCAGTTTTACAGTACGGTTACAAACAGTAACAGTCCTATACACCAGCTGTAAAATCTGGGACCATAGAAGGCTCTAAATAATTTGTATTAAGAATTTGTAGAACAGGAAGTACAACCCATTTTTTTCCCAATGAGAAAGTTACTCATTAGTCAGAGTTCCTGCAGGTATACTTCCCTAATCTCCAATTTAGTGAGTGTTTAATCATTTCATGCAAAGAGGAACAATTTTGGTAGCAGGGATTGAGAGGGCCCAGTAACAGTGTTCACTATAACCTGGTGTTTGGCACAACCTCGTGGCAGGTGGAAGAGGGAGGTTCAAAGAGGAACTGTGATCCCTGTTTCCTGTGTTCTGGGTGACTGTGTGTGGAAGAGGACGTTCACCAAAGGACAATCACCAAAACAAGACCAGGCACCTAATTAGATGCTGTGAATTGCTCCCTTGGGCAATTCCTGTCTCAAATGCATATAGAAAGAGTTTGGCCTGGGTAGCTTAGTCTCCCACAGAGGGGCACAGTTTTTTTTCTTGCTCTGCTTTGTTTTGTCTAAAGCACAGTGCAATAGATGCGTGTTGAGATGTACCAACTACTGGTTTAAGTCCATGTGTGTGGGATACATGTAGAAATTTCTATTTGGTGTTTGGATAGGCTCAACTTGGATAGTTTGGATATATCCTTTAGATGGATCTCAAAGGATAGTCTAATTTTTTAGATGTTCAGGATTTAGAAGACTGGTGTTTTTGAATATTGTTTTAGCTCCCAAAGTAACATCAGTGCAAAAATTTTAGGAACATGTGAGCGTTGTGCACCTACAGGGTTAAGCTGCAGTAGTGCGGGAATTTTAGTGTTTAAATTCTGAGTTTAGATACTGAAGATTTGTTAAATTCTGGAGTCATTCTATGAATCTAGTTTGATGTGTTGACACAATGACATTTAAATTTGTTTTTTGATTACCTAGAACACAGTTTCAAGTTTGCATTAAGTTTTTTATTTGTATTTCTCTTTAATAGGTTGCTTCTATTGTAACCATTGTATTTCACACCCAGTGCCTCGGGCAGCACCTGTAGAAATCCGTACTGTTTGTGAAATGGGCGAAGAGAACACTTGGTTTTAGAGAACACCTAGTCAGGATACAGCTTTAATTTCCCTTGTGTTTGTGTTGATGATTCCAGGAGTGCTGCATTGCTATCCCTCTGTCTCAGATCGTCTTTATAGAAGAGCAAGCAGCTGGGATAGGAAAAAGGTAAGGTGATAGTCATGGTCTTTTTCAGATGGATAGTTTGCACATGCACCTTATGTGAGGTACTGAAGATGATATATCATCTCATGGTGGGTTCCATTTATAATCCAGTTTCCAGACTGACTGCCACTAGGACCTGCCTTCCTCACTTGAGATAAAATGTGTGAGAGAATCAAAATAACTGTCTTGTAATCACTGAACAAATATGTGTCGTACCTTGCCATTTTTATTTGCTTAGTCATAGATGACAACAATGATTTTGCTGTGTCTACATTTGAAAGCTAATTTTAGTCTTTTGTGCCACAGAACTTGTTGGGGATAGAAACTCTGCCAGATCCCGTATTATATAACTTTTCATGACCATATGATTAATTTTGAGCATGGAAACGCTAGTGATAGTTAAAAGGAACTCAAGCGTTTCCACTCACTTGCATAACTAATTCAGTATGGTATGTGTACAAAGAAATTTCACAAGATAAAGAGAGAACAATATTAACTAGAGGAATAATGTAGTCGCCATCTGCTTGCAAAGCCTGCGATCAGATGGGTGAGGTAATATGCTGGGGGTATCCAGAAGAAATCAGGAAATTCACTAGTGCTGGAGAAGTCAAGTAAATAAAGATCCATTAAAAAAGTATCAGTAAAATGAAATGGGAACAGCAGACTTGCAGTCGTGCTGTGATATCAGTCTGTTGTGTTCCTAAAATAATGCTATCTCAAGGTTTGTTTTGGTGGTAGGTGTCATTTTAGACTGTTATTTCCACGCATGTTACCTTTTAATGTTGGTTTTGGATAAATTCACATACAGTGTTCACAAGCAACATATACAAGTGGGATAGATTAAACATAATATTGAGACCTTTTGTTTTCCTGTGACAAAGATAGTGTATTTTGGCAGTAGGCAGCTTTGGCTGCTTTGGCAGCAAGTCAAAAGCCAAATCAAATGACTACTTGATGATCAGTTTTTATCTTAACTGAAACATTTTTCAGAAATTACTGCTTGAAATGTTAAAATAATTATGTTTATTTCTTAAGAATTGAATTGGTGGTCTGTACATTTTAAATTGGTGAGATGTAGCTGTTTTAGAGACTATAGCAGTTTTTCTGCAAGATATTGTATTGAGTAAAAATACTTAAATGTTGATAAACAAACTTAAAGCATTATTTGATGTACTTTAGCTCTTATGTGAGATAAAGTTAACAGAGGTTTTGATTAAATGGCTAACTTTGGCTAAGAAATACTTTTTTTAGATATTACAGAAAGCTGCCTCTTTTTCCTTTTTCTCAGTGCCAAAATAGTAGTTCATCTTCATCCTGCGTCTTCAAACAAAGAGCCTGGTCCATTCCAAAGCAGCAAATATTCCTACATCAAACTTTCTTTCAAAGAACATGGGCAAATTGAGGTAAGTTTTGTACCATGCAAGGCCAGCACATCAGATTTTTGGACATGCTTTTTTCCTCTTGCTGCTTAGTGATAATTTTCCATGATCTTTCCATGTTTACTTTTGAGGTGGAGCTTTTTCAATACATCCTTTTTGAAGACAAACACTATGAGCCTTCAGTGTTCTATGCTTTGGTTAAATAATGCAAATAGAGTTCCAGAAATGTCAAGAGGCGTTATTAAGCTTTGTTCTTATTTTAGTAGATGTAATATAATCTTATACTTTCTTTTTTAATCTATAAATTGAACACAGGATTTTCCAAAATGAAGTCTTTGAAATCTGTTAAATGTTTAACAGAGTAAAAGGTGTTTCTTTGTAGCTAACCCTCTACTGAACAGGAATCAAACAACTTCTTCCTAATCATCTCTCTAATTTTATTGGTGAACAGTTTTTGTTGCCTCGGGGCTTTGTTTCATTTTATGCTTTATAAATATTTATTGTTTTTATGTATACCAAATCTCAAAGGTCTTGAGCATTCTAAAAAAAACCAAACCTAATATATTTTTAAAAGAATGCTTATCCTAAAAAACAAAGAAATTGCACTCTGTAAAGACACTTCACAGTAAGATCCTCACTTGAAGAGACTGAGAACTCTAACTTTGAACAATGAAAAAAGCCATACCTGTTCACTGCAGAAAATCAGATTTTCAACTTGAATTAGTTATAAATGCATGTGCTGAATGAGACTCACTTTCATTTCTTTGTGAGCGGTTTTCAGCTCAGGATGCCTGTAGATTTATGCCTACTTACACTTGTATAGCTGTTTTGCCTAATCGTAGCCTTCTTTATTTTAATGTTAATGTTTGTGTCTGAAAATCAAACTTACAGTGCTTTCTGGTTGCCTAGCCTATCAGTTGCACTCCACATCTTTTATTTATGACTTCAGAATGCTTTCCTATGAACTCTGAACAGCCATAAGAATGGAATAGATTTTGTTTCTGGATTTTGGTCAGTCCAATATACTTAAGTGTTAACTAATTAACTAATGCCACCTTCTGGTATTAGCAATAAACAAATAAGTGTAATTCATCTGTGTGGTTGTCTTTATATTGTTGAATTAACAGATCAGTAGTAATTGGACTGATCAATGTTCCTTCCTTTTAAGGAAGGATCAATGTTCCTTCCTTTTAAAAACATGCATTTGAGCAAACCTCAACATTTTTAACTTTAGCATGTCTTGGAACATTTTGAATATCTGTCACTCTTTACTGCTTGCAGTTCTACAGACGATTATCAGAAGAAATGACACAAAGGAGATGGGAGACCATGCCTACTGGTCAGACTCTTCAAGTTAACAAGGATCCACGGGTATGTGTAGAGCATCTGAGCAGAATCCGTATGTAATCTCATTTCCACTTCTTGCTGCCCTTACATCCTGCATCTGACACGCCTCTCTAACCAACATGGTTGGCACATGGGAATTCAGCTTTACTTTGCCTGTTTCTCCACTGGCATGTATGAGTTTCTCCTTTGCAGTTTTCACCTGATACAGAGCACTGTAGCCTTCTCTACCCTATTTCAGTTCAAAACCATTACTCCTTGTCCTGTTGCTACACTCCCTGATGAAGAGTCCCTCCCCATCTCTCCTGTAGGCCCCCTTTAGATACTGGAAGGCCATTATAAGGTCTCCCTGGAGCCCTCTGTTCTCCAGGCTGAACAGCCCCAGCTGTCTCAGCCTGTCCTCATAGGAGAGGTGCTCCAGCCTTCTGATCCTTTTTACAGCCCTTCTCAGGGGTTTCACAAGAGCAGAGGGGCAGAATCACCTCCCTGGACCTGCTGGCTACACTTCCTATGATGCAGCCCAGGATGCAGTTGGCTTCCTGGGCTGCAAGCACACATTGCTGATTCATGTTTTGCTTCTCATCAACCGACACCCCCAAGTCCTTCTCCTCAGGGCTGTTCTCAATCCATTCTCTGCCCAGCCTGTATTTGTGCTTGGGATGGCGCAGACCCACATGCAGGACCTTGCACTTGGTCTGGTTGACCTTCATGAGTTTCGTACACGCCCGCCTCTGAAGCCTGTCCAGGTCTCTCTGGATGGCATCCTTTCCCTCCAGCACGTTGACTGCTACACGGGGCTTAGTGTCATCTAATATATGTCAAATATATTAATATATTGAACATATAGTACTATATGAATGAAATAGGATGATTTAAGGATTGTTCAATGTCAAATCACTTGTGCTCCATTGTAAATGTAGTACCTATAAACATAGTTGCATTTGGACTAATGGGGAAGCCTGTACCCTGCATCAAGAATCACTTAATGAAAATGCCTTACCTCCTGTTCTTACTCTTAAGTCCTAGCAAATCATTAGCACTGGTGTTAAGCTTTGCAATCAGAGATTTGAGGGCTGGCACTTCTGCCACTTTGGTACCAGCCTTTCTAAAACACGTTTGGCATCAAATGAGAAATTGACCATCCAAATTGACCAGAGGTATCCATTCTGATACCTCCCAGCAAGGTAAATTAGGCTGTGTTTAGCATCGTGTTTCTGTGGCTGTGTTTCTTCAGGCTGGATTTCTTGAGGTAATTGTGTTTTGGTGCACTCACACATTTCCACAGCTCTAGTATAGATGTTCACATGGACTCGGGAGGCTTTAATTGAGATGATGGACTGCTCAGTCTGGATCAGGCTATTAAGCATCTTCGTATTAATAACTTCAATATAGTAATCTTATAATCTGTGTACTACAGCAAATTTATGCATGCTTTACACTTACTGTTTATTTTCTTATGCTGGTTTAAAAAATACTTTCCAGAAATACATGAAATATTGTAGGCGTGATACCAGCTCTTTGCAGGATCGTTTCCTGTCTTCTAATATAAGTTTTTTCACATTGAGGCGGATGAGAAACCTTAGCATTTCCTATTTTGATTCCTTTCATTATTTTCTTTTGCAGGCAGGAAGAATAAGGGCTGTAGGAATTGTGGGGATCGAAAGGAAATTAGAGGAAAAAAGAAAAGAGACTGACAAAAACATTTCCGAGGTAAATACTACTGAAGTTTCAAGGTCAACCACCTGTCTGAGCCATTTACATTCATTCACTCTTTCTTTTAGGGGCAGCTGAGACTATTTATTGTTTTTATTGAGAAGTCTGAATTGATTAAGAGAGTATAATTTCCAGTTATTTACTTTGTTTAACTGGCTTTTCAATATATATAAAGGAACCTCATTAAGACTGTTCCTTTCAAGAAGACTGTTCTTTGAAACTAATGGTGTGTATTTATAAAATTAATTTTGGTAGAATTAGAAATCTGAGTTCAGTGACTTTATCTCAGGGGAAGCAGAACACAAAGGCATCTGCAGAAAAAGACTATTACAAGTTTTCAGTTTTTTCCTTATGTTTTTTTTACAGCTAATTTTGGTTTCAACTGAAAATTGTATATATATGAAGAAAAATACGCTGATCCAAGTGTCTCCTTGTAACTGTGGTAAAGCTAGGTTTTCAGCTTATAAATACTCCATTTTTAAATGTTAGATTTAGGCTTACAATTACAGTAAAACGTTCTGCAGTGCAGGCATCAGCAAGATGTTACAAGTATTTTTGCAGAGTCCGTGAGCTAGGTGGAGACCATCCTTTTCCCTAGAAGCGGCACAATAGTTGAATTCCAGATAACAATACTGATGGACAACAGAGGCAATTAATTTCTTCATATATACCTGGGAGCAATATTGTCAAAAATAGGCTGATTCTGTCTTGGTAGGAGAGGTTAATACAGAGGTACTCGTAAACTACATGCAACAGATTCTTTCTTGTAGCAAAGAACGAATGGGATTCAGTGTGCCACAATAAAAAAGGCATTCACTGGTACGTAAGAAAATTATAGTACCTTTGGAGGCCACAGGCTGTTTCAGATACTGGTAGCATTAAACTTTTTCCTTTCTGTTTATGAAGAACGTAATGAATGAAGTTCTGTGCGTGGTTCAAAAGGTATTGTGGTTACATGCGTGTGTATACAGTTCAAAAGGTATTGTCTGGTTATTTTTTCCTTTAGTAGCTTTGTCAGAGAGTAAAAGAAATCCATTTATACGTGTTGTATGAGCGGAGGAAAACCATGACTTGCCTTCCTCCAGCTTTAAATGTTATAAATGACTTAATTTAAAAAATGGTGCCCTGGCTTCCAGGAAAAGGCTTCCTGCATCTGCTGTTCCCTGCTGATAAGCATCCAGTTCTTTAGCCTTTTGTTTATCTGAGGAAGTTCCTGTTAGGTGTGTGCACATTCCCCTTTGTTTCCAGGCCTGCCCTCTGTGAGTCAGGCAGAGGAGGAGTTAGACACAGCCTGCTGTTTATTTAGCTAAATCAAGGGTTCTTTTGATGAATGATGTTTTCATGCAGGTTATAGAGATTAGAAATAAGCTGGGAAAAACCTTGTTAGAAGACTTTTTGTTGATGTCATATACGAGTACAGTAGAAGGACTTTGATTTATACTAGAGATTGGGAAATACTTTGCAAATTACTGAATTTGGCAGATTAGATAGTAAGAAGAAATACTTCAAAGAGAAGCTTTTGTTCTGATAGTGGTAGATTATTGTTACAGGGTGGTATATTTTCTTTTTGCCCATTGGACCTAGCTTTGTCCCACGTAATTTTGGATACCGAATTTAGGTACCAAGTGTTAAGAGGCTGAAACACTGGAGAAACACTGGCGCAATTAGGAGGGATTCAGACGAAAAGCCAACCCTGTCCCTTCTTGGGGGCAGCTCCTTCTCTTCTTTGCATGTTGAATCTCAGACCAATAAGCTTCTAAGTAAGGCAGAATGTAGATGGGAGCAATTGGATCTTCCTGCTTAAATTCTGCCAAAATGTGTCTTTCTACTGGGAGATGAGTCAGAATAAGCTAGGAACCACATAGAAGCCGTGACTAGAAGCTGTAGGCAAGATGTATCTCTGGTCATTGGACATACTCTAACTGAACAACCTTCTCTACTTGTGGCTGGAGGGGCTGGGTGCTGCTGTCAGGCAAGCTTTAGTTGAAAAGTTCTGAAATTTTTCTCACACTGGTTGTTCCAAAAAGGTGGTTTGAATAGGTTGACCACCTGGGGCTGCCAACATGTATTTGAGAGAAACGGGGGAGAAAGGCTGAATGGGTGTTGCTGAGGATGGGAGAAGTGAGAGTTGCTTTTTAATATAATTGCACTAATATACTTGCTAACTTTTTTTTTTTAATTGAATTTTTTAATGCTACTTGGTTGTCATCACTAAAACTTTTGAATTTCAGTATAGCTTCAGCTTTTCTTAAAGTATTTTTATTTAAGCCTAAAAATGCCCTTCGTTGCTTGTTGCAGTATTGTTGTATTTGAGACCATAGCAGTTTGCTAAGCTTAATAGGCTTGATATAAGTGTGGTCCTATGATTGATGTCCAGTTTATCACATATATTTTGTGGAAGCAAAATAAAAAATTTATTAGGCTAGAAAAAAATTGTTTTGTACAAATAATTTTTTCTTTAGCAGCTGGTTTTGGTTTTTAGGTCCAAAAACTAGAGTTTTCAGAGGATGTTTTTTATCTAGTTTTTATCTTAATTTATTTAAATCTCATTATTTTTCTCATGGATCTTAATTCATCTTTTAACTGTTTTATGTTTATTATGGTAGCATCACTGTTATGTGATACTTAAATGAGGATATGTTGCCACACATTTTCAGAGGTTTTGTCTCTTAAGTTAATCCTAACTGTAAAAGCATATACCCTCTTCCTTGCTCAGTAAGAAACAGTCATTTCAAACAATTTAATAACATCTATTGATTAAAGTAAAATTGCCGTGTCGGGGGAGTACTTCTGTAGCTTTACAGCTGGGCTGCTGCTGGCCAGAAACAATAGATCTCCCTGAATAAGGGTTAACTGTTGAAAGCAAGCCTACCATCACCACCCAGAAACTTTCCCCTAGCTTTTAGGAGAGCATAATAAACGTGGACAGTTTAATCTTTTCTGGGTCTCGGTATCTCATTGTTCCTTCCTATCATATGGACTTCGTAAATCATATTGAATTAGTGTTCACGTACTAGAAAAGTGTGTGATTGATTCTTTTCTTCATTCTTTGTTGTTTATGGATTGTATAATTTTGAGACCTGATATAAAACAGACATATCAACCAATTGTATATAATATCCCACACTGTAGGATACTAATCTAAAGGGATAGTAGGGTGGACAAAGGCAGCTCACTGTATCCCTGAAGCTGAATGCTGTAATTATACTGATCTGCAGTGTCTGCTTTTCATTTCAGGCTTTTGAGGATCTTAGCAAACTGATGGAGAAGGTATGGCACGTGTCACGTATTCAAGTAGACTTACACTTGTTTTCTCAAGTTTTAAGCATGCTTTTCTCTGTTGAGCTGAAAGTTGACTTATCTCCGTGTCTTTCTTGATAGGCTAAGGAAATGGTGGAGTTATCCAAGTCAATAGCTAACAAGATTAAAGAAAAACAAGGTGACATCACTGAGGATGAGGTAAATTAATTTTGTTTTCAAAGTCAACCAAAATATTCCTATGCAAAGGCAAAAGCCATTGGTTTAATACATGTAATGTTAATAAAGAACACTTCATGGTTAGTTTTCTTCTTGTTTTAATTCCACATAAAGTCAAAGTGACTTACTTGTTTGATGTTAGATGTTAGCTTTTCTTTTGAGCCCTTTCATAAAAGCAAAGCTGTTATTGCCCTTGTGTAATTTTTTGTATTTTTGACCTCTGATGGTCAAAAATAAATTGTAGTAAGTCTTGCCTTCTCATTGATAGTAATTGACTTTATTGGTAGTAAACCGAATGGATTTATTCACCAAAACTGTTTTATAGTAACAAAATCAAAGACTTTTAAAAAACAGATTAATTCACTAGCTGATGTAGTAATTTATTTATTAATTTGTTCAGACTATTAGGTTCAAGTCCTATCTGCTGAGTATGGGTATAGCTAATCCAGTTACTAGGGAAACGTATGGATCTGGTACACATTACCACATGCAACTGGCGAAGCAACTGGCTGGAATCCTGCAGACACCTTTAGAGGTAAAGTACCTCATGTTTGCACCAGCATTTTCTGTGTGTTGCTGAATCTTGATGTAACTGTCTTTTGGCTGTAGTATTGTGCCACTTTTTAAATTCTCAGATTTAGCAGCACAGCTGCCTCATACTCAGTGTTTATGGAAGGAATATATATCCTCTTTCTAAATAAGAAATTTTAAAACTAAGTTAGAAGTCTTCTTTGGAGCAATGGCATCTCAACTTCTAATTTCTGAAATATCACTGATATTTAGAAAATTGTACTAGCAGTCTTTCTTCTATTTGAACAGCTCTGTGTTCATCCCTCGCTGCAGAATATTACTTTTTTAAAGAAAGAGTGAAACAACATTGAGTTTGAAAATATAAGTAGTCAGTCTTTAAACAGCTTAAAAATGGCATATTTTGCAAATAAATCACAGTTATTACATAGGTTACTCTCTCTTAGTAATATCTCATATTTTAATTTATCTGAAGCTATTTCAGAATTAAGGATTCTCACCAAAAAGTTAGATTTCATGCTGGAATTAATAAGGCTATGTGTCTACTAAAAAGCATTCTTATTACAGTATTTTTGTGACAGCTGTGTGCTACCTACAGAATGGAAAACTGAGTGTATCTGAAAAGTAAAAACAGTAAACTGATTGATAGATTTAATATATTGCAATTCCTTGTTTCTGAGATTTATTCTCTGCTTTAAAATAAAAGTAACTCGCAGTCTTTGGATATAGTATCAGTGTTTTGCATTTAAATATGATTAGAGAAAGGTAATAACAGCTTACCTCTCACGTGAGAAATACGTGGTATTGCCTTTTTTTCATTGAGGTCCATCGTTTAGTTCCTCTGTTTTACCTGCTTAATCAGCCAAATGCAAGTTGAGATACTGTGTTTACTAGATGAATACTGTTTCTCTTACCAGTCTTGTGCTTAACACAGGAGCGAGGAGGGATCATGTCACTCACAGAAGTGTACTGTCTGGTAAACCGCGCACGAGGCTTAGAGGTGAGAAATGGGTTTTATTAAATATTCTATAAAACGTACTTCAGTGATAAAGTAGTTAAAGTAAAAAGGTAAAACTGTTCCCTACCAATTGCTCAGTCTGTCTGTCTGACAGCATGAAGTGATCAACCCTTTATTAAAATTAGGGGGTTTTACCTTTTTCTTTTCACCTTCTTCCATGTAATGTTTATGTATCCTCTATAAGTTGTCATAATGCATGCTGCTTCTTATAATACCATATAAAAGGGAAAATCCATCCTTATCTGGAAAGAAAACTGAAAGGGCAGAAAATACTAAAGAATGGTGAATGATTTTGTTTTGTTTTGTTTTCACAAAATACATCAATTCTTTCTATAAACAAGGCAAGAAGGATTATTGTGGAACACATGGTAAAGGAACAAAAAGGAGCATAGAAGCCAAGAAAATAGACTGGACAATAGAAAGGAAGAAAATTAACAATATTGTGTAGCCCGGTGTATTTTATAGCTGTAGTTACTAAAACTGTTTGTTTTGGTGTTATGCTGTATCCTTGAAATACAAGCTATGAATGAATATGTTTTACTGTTTTAATAGTTGCTGTCACCAGAAGATTTAGTAAATGCTTGCAAGATGCTGGAGTCGCTGAAATTACCACTAAGGTAAGAGCTTTACGGAGGTATTTATAAAACACGGCACTTGCAAGTGCTTGGCTGACTTCATACTTTACCTGCAGTAGATTTTTTTTTTGCTTTTTTAAACAAACTCATCCTTTGCTTAAAGGATGCACCGACATCAACTCTATATTAAAATGAATTTTTAACTGTGGTTCACTTTGCTGGGAAGGCAATATTCTTTTCACTTCTATTAGAGTTTTTTCAGACTGGGAAAAGTGTTTAACTAAGACCAGACATACGCCCTGCTTTTTTTGGTCTCTTCAGATTTTGAAGATGCTTTTAATTTAAAGTTCATTTTAGAGAGCTTTTTTCTTTTATTTTCTTTTTGTAATGTGGTTATAGGTGTGGATGCATTAGCAATGTGGCCATAGGTGATGTGTGCAGGGGTTTTACTTAGTTTGACTCTTTCTTTTGATTTTAGGCTTCGGATATTTGACAGTGGAGTGATGGTGATTGAACTCCAGTCTCATAACGAAGAGGAAATGGTAGCTTCTGCTTTAGAGACAGTAAGTGTGCTTCATTTCCTTCAGCGTTCTGACCGTGCTGGGGGAATTTAAACACATTAGGTATAAAAACTTGAGGTACAGGATTTCCTTTTGAGGTTTTGAAATACAAAATATTCCACTTCCAAATCTTCTAACAGTAATACTTAAATAGCACTTTTCAACTTCAAAGTGCTGTGCAGGCAATAATCTTAGTCATTGCTTTCTCCTTAAGGAATAAATCACTTTTCCATCTCCTTTCAAACTTCATTAACCTTCAACCTTCCTCCAAATCTTTTGCGCTGTAGGATGAAATTCATGGCATGTATTAAGCACTTAATTTAACAGAAGTGGACTTCAGACACTGTACTCAGTGTGCTTGAAGGCAGGGAAAGTAGCTCTTAAATCTTGACACAGGCAGCTGTTTGGTTTGGGTTTATTTCATAAAATAGCACATTGCATGTGTAACATCTTGTACTGAGTCTGCTGCTGTGAAGAGTGTTCAGTTGGGAGTAGTATGTATAGAATTAAGCGAGCTACTTCATCAGGAAGGACAAATAGTATCCCTTTCTCAGTGTGGTAAACCTTCATGGTCTTGCTACCTCTGGGCTCTTTAAAAAAGTCCTGTTAACCCATTGCTTGATGCGTTTTCCTGTGTCTTTTTCAGTGGGATGTAATTTCATAGAGTAAAGGCTGATTTAGTGTATCCAAAGTTAAAGAGGACTTTGACTTGGGCAGGCAAGAAAAAGTAGAGCTTTCACAGGCACCTTCTCACTTGGTACATGAGGTAGACTCTTCAGTGCATGTTGCATGATTGTTATCATACAGCTTTCTCTCATCAAAAAGATTTTTAGGTAAATGCGTATGGCTGCCTAGAAGATCCCATCCTAAATGATGAAAACTAAAATGCTTAAATCTTTCAATATATGTTAATCCTTTCAGTTTAATTTCTTATATTTACAGAATAATACCTAGTCCATTTTGAGTTTTCTATGATTATTATTGTTTTCTAATTAATGTGTTGCCTTCAGTAAGAGTGCTTATTTGTTTGAAAGGAAAGGAAAAACCTTTTCTTGATAAAAAATGAGGTCAACTGCAAAAAACAACACATGGCTGATTTATTACCGAAGTGCCTTTTTTCTTTTATTTTCATAATGTGAGACTTTGACTCCATAGAAAAATCTTAGGTAGAGGCTTTGAATGAGGAAGGCGAGCCAATAGGGGAAAGGGAAGATGAGATCAGACTCGTGGCCAGAAGCATCCTGTACTTATAATGTACAGTAACATGAAACTTCTGAGAAAAAGTGAAGGAAGTCCAAGAGTTTCAGACAGGAGAGAGGTGGTTTTGAACGGGTGGTGAAGACAGAAAACGATAGGGAAGTCAAAGGAACCCAAAGTCACCCTTGATGAGAGCAGTGCTTTGGGAGGGAAAGATAATGAATCACCCGTATGCATATGAGATTGTATAGCTGACTGCCATTACTCAGATTTGATCACTTAGCTTCATAAAATCTCAAGTTAGGACTAACTTAATCTGAGTTTCTGTAAAAAGGCTACTGCTGAGAATGCTGCAGGATAGACCCCTCCCCACCCAGCTATGTGGGAAGCAGGAAATGGCAACTGCATCTGGATTTACAAGTTTGCTTGAATCTGAAGCAGTGGAGAAAAGGAAGAATTATTAATTTGTAGGGCAATAAAACACATGTTTATATGGGAGATTCAGTGCAGTAATAAGCCCTGGCTTGACATCTCATATTTTAAGCATCCACATGTCCAACCTATGCGAGAAGGTTTCATTTTAGCACCTACCAACTAGAGTGGTTGAGACAGTGAGAAGGCAGTTTTGAGTGCCAAGACTGAACTTAACCTTTTGTGTCATTTGAATGTGATGGTGGCTTTTTACTGAGCCCACTACTGTCCCATAATCTAGGGTGGAGTACCAAGATTTTTTTATTTACTGTGGGTAATGGGGATATTTTAAATGAACTCAAATTATGCACCTTCACCTGAGGTAACTTGAATTTGTAAATCAATGACCTGTCCTGAACTGCTGCCGTTTATTTCCTTGCACAGTGTTCACTGTTTGCAGAACCACTTAGTGTGGTTGGGCTGTGTCAATACCGATTGTGACCGTTGACTGCAGTCTGTGAGCTATTTTAATTTTTCCACTTATTTTGTCCCAAGGCATTGTTTAAAAAAATCTGAAAGAAAGGGTACCATGCCATTTTTTTACAGATTTAACTCTTTTTTCTGCGTTCCTCTTTTATACTTTTCCCAGGCAATTTTCCCAGGACACACAAAAGGCATTTTAAAGGGGAAATACTCACAATTATTTGTACTTTTTAAAGAGACAAACAAACTAGTTGTCTTCATAAGGGATTTGCTACCAGGTTATCACTTCACAAAGCTAAACCTGATACAGTAACTGAGAGAACTTGATTGTTCTTTTAATGCCATAGTTTGGTTATTTGTGCGTGTTTTATTTTTTTTACAGGTATCTGAAAAGGGTTCTCTCACAGCTGATGAGTTTGCTAAGCTGGTGGGGATGTCTGTTCTCTTAGCCAAAGAAAGGTAAATAGTAATTGCTGTGTTTAATAATACCTTCATTATCACGTTGTCCTCAAGTAATACAGCACATCTTCTTTTACTTTCTCCAGGCTGCTTCTTGCTGAAAAGATGGGCCATCTTTGCAGAGATGATTCAGTGGAAGGCTTGAGATTCTACCCAAATTTATTTATGACACAAAGCTAATGTAGTTTGTGTACAATTTTTTTATGTAACGGCTGAACATGAAATCAGAGGGCAGAACCCTTCCAACAACAGACTTCAGAATTTTTATTTTGTTAGTCAACTGCAACAGCGATGGACATTGCGATGCGTTACAGTTCTCAGGGATTTCACGTGCTGAATCCTCTTACATGGAACTGAAAGGAATCACCGAGCCAGAAGGATGTTAATTATCTCAAGCCGGCTCTAACTCACGTTTCAAGTTTTATTTGATGTGCTCCGTAGTTTCTCATTTCAAGAGAAGTCAGATGAAGATTCCACCCAAGTGAAAGTGGAGAGAATATCCCTGTAGTCTGCCACGAGGGTCAGCACCCAGAAGACAGGTTGCTGCATACTCCAATTTCACTTTGTTTATGTCTAGAGCAACAAAGCAGGCAGATGTATCCGCAACGATAAGAAAAGTGACTTTGGTGTGTCCTGAGGCATAAGGAACAAACCAGTGTAGAATAACCCCTTCTCCCCGAGCAATTAACAGTTTTCTGAGAGAGGATCTTGGGCTTCTTGTACTTTGAGACCGAAAGAACCTGCTGCAGGAGAGATTAACGTGTGAATCTAGAAAATACGGTGTTTGTTTTGTCATGTCTTACGCTAATGTCTCAGATAGAAGCATTGTTAGCCCAGGCTTCCTCCCTTCTCTTTCCTTGCCGTCTTCCTTCCTGTCTCATTGTGTTGCACTTTATGGTGCCCTTTCTCTGTCCTCTCTTTCCAGGCAGTGTGGAGCAGCCCCCTGTCACTCTACCAGACTCTGTGCTTTAATGTGCTTGGTCTCCATCTTGTACTTCTGATTTGTAGTAGATCATTTGTTCGTTTTTATCAGCCTATTATCTTGTTTTGGAGAAACGGTTCATTTGCTTATATCTCATGTACAAAAATTAATATGCTTTCAATATTGAAGGAAGGAAGAAGACCATCTCCCTGTGTTTAATAGTCATGAGGTATCACATTGTTTGGTATTCCAGTGTTCCCACTGAATCCAATTTGATAGTCTCAGCTTTCATAACTCCAGTGGAGTTGCTGTATTACTCAAAGAGCTGTTGTTGTGGTAATCATGGTAAGTGGATATTTACAATCCACATCACTTACATTTTTGGCATTCTGAAATGACCAGTTTTAATAAATAATGAAATTCATTCAAGGTATGGGCAAGGACAACTTATATGTAACTGCACTGTGGTTGTAATGGCCAAATTCACATTATAAAAAAGGAGAAAAAGGCTTTTAATTGCCTGAAAATATCTTCAGGAATATTTTGGTATTGCCATAGCTTCAACAAGGATTAAGAGCCTATCAATAGTCAGCTCAGTGCAGAGATCCCTACAGTGATGATATTTTTGGTTGTTCATTTAGATCCAGAGAATTTTGTCCTCTTATCCTTGTCACAATCAAACTTTTATGCTGTGCTTTCTTTGGGGCAGTTTTCCTCTGTTTCACGAAGGTGCTAAAACTAATGTGTTTGACACAGCTGAAGGTTCCACCCTGTTCTCACTGTGTTACCCATCTAGTACCAGCTCCTCAGGAGCCTCACAACTTGCTGCTTTTCTTCATCCTCCCCACACCCCAAAGAAGAGATGGATGCGAGGTACGCCAAGCATCACGCATCTCAGGAGGGACTGAAAAGAGAGAAATTCAGAAGCAAAAAGTGTTTTTTGACAACTGTTTCTTTCGTCCAATACCCAAACCTGTCAAGGGAGACCAGGGGTTTATGGGCCTGAACCTCTCCCCACAAGGGGGCATGTCTTCTGCAGAAAGAACAAAATCGGAAAGCAGATGCCAAGCGTCAACTCCCAGCCTCCGTTGCTCCGACCCTGAGCATTTCATTATCTTAATTAAGCAATAACAATACAGCCTATTTCGAATGACGGTACATTCTTGAGCTTTTCTTTCCCAAAATTTTTCTCTTTTTTTTTTTTTTTTTTTTTTTTTTTTTTTTTTTTTTTTTTTTTTTTTTTTTTTTTTTTTTTGGTTTGTTTTGGTTTTTTTCTACAGGGAAGAAATCTATAGGGTAAAGTGTAATAGCTGGTTTAGAATGTCAACATACACATGAGAAAACGACTACTAGAAAGTGATAAAAAATTAAAAGATTTTCTAATTAGACTGTTCTGTCGTCGTTTTTTCTTCCTAAATGTTTTTGGGCAGCTTTAAAATCTTTACACATCAAAACCTTTCGGTTCCGTGGGGCAGGGTTTTGAAACGCATCGTATTTTCGCTGTCTCATTTTGTACTTAAAAGGATACAAGATAGTTTTGATCAAAAATTAAACGGCAGAATGAAGTGTAATTAGAATGCCCTAGTTCTGTTGCCGAGTAGCCTGTGCCCCATCCCAGCCAGACTCGCAGAGGCACAGGTGGCTGCACAAGCACCAGTTTCACGAGGGAGCACGTCCGAGCCCCAGCCAGGGATGCATCCTGCATGTCCTGTGCCGGCCTGGGAAGGGTGTTTGACCCACTGGAGTGTGTTTTTCCACCTGAAAGACAACAGAAAACGTGCATCTGATCCCACAGCGAGAGCCAGCTGTGGGGAGAACAGACGGAGCGAGGTGTATAGTGGTGAGCATTGCTGCCTTCCAAGTAGTTGACCCGGGAAAGGGCGACAAAGATGGTGAGGGGTCTGGAGAATAAGTCTTATGAGGAGAGGCTGAGGGAACTGGGGTTATTCAGCCTGGAGAAGAGGAGGCTGAGGAGAGACCTTATTGCTCTCTACAACTACCTGAAAGGAGGGTGTAGAGAGGTGGGGGTCGGTCTCTTTTCTCAAGTCACAGGCGACAGGACAAGAGGAAATGGCCTCAAGTTGCACCAGGGGAGGTTCAGGCTGGATATTACGAAAATTTTTTTCACTGAAAGGGTTATCAGGCATTGGAATGGGCTGCCCAGGGAGGTGGTTGAGGCACCATCCCTGGAGGTGTTCAAAAGACGGGTTGATGTGGTGCTGGGAGGTATGGTTTAGTGATGGTGCTCCTTGTTTGTTGTGTGGGTGTCTATTTTTGTCAGTTAGGTTGACGGTTGGACAAGATGATCTTTAAGGTCCCTTCCAACCTAGAAGATTCTGTGATTCTGTGATTCTGTTCACAGGTGTGCGGTGTCAGGGGAGCACCTCACGCTGTCAAAACTCCCGTTGCCCGCTCCTGTTTCCTTTGGTTCTGCCAGCAAAAAAAAATAAATCCATTGGCTGTATTGAAGCAGGATTATGGGAGAGAGGAAAATGTAGTAGCTGCCGTTTTCACAGATCATTCTGGTTTAATACAGAAGGTGCCTGCGTGAACCTTTCATGTTTTGATTACTTCTAGAATATTTGTATCACGATACAAGAACATTATCTCATTTTGCCAGGGCTGCCCAATTATACAGTCCTTTGAACGGGGGGTTGTAACAGAGGGCTGCTCAAAAAGAGCTTGGTTTCTTTATGGAGCAATCTTAAATGGCGATTACGTTTTTGGTTTCAAAAGATTGGCCTTTTTATACCTCTGACAGGAAAAAACTGCTCAGGAATCTGTACATCTTTTCCATTTCTTCTTTGTTTTCAGGAAAATTATATTCAGCCTATGGAAACATGGATCTAATGTGAACCATACTGCTGAAATGCAAACGTTTTTCTCTCTGAAAGACAGATTTGTATGTATGTGCACTTGGAACATCTCCAGAAGTGTATCTTTAATAATCACTACGGGTTGCATATTGATTAGTTAAACTCTACAACGCTCAGTTTTTCTAACAGGACTTTCACAGTTTGGCCAAAGGGCCCAACTCTGCTACTTGTAAAATTAGTGGAAATATTGTCACCAGTTTCATGAGGACAGCAGTGGGAGACAGCGTGAGCCTGTTGCTGACAGTGGAAGTTCCTTCTTCTTCAAGCCTGGGAGGCTCATTTGCAACTGGCCAGTTCTTTCAAAGTATTTACACACTGAAAAGGCAGGAATGGCTGATTCACAATTATTTGTGGATTTGCTATGAAATCATTGTTTTCTTTGCGAGGAATCCCCTTTCCAATGTTGTTTTCTGAGCTAGATTCACAAATCTGACAGTTACGTCTCCTCGTAGTTCCCATTTCATCCTAATTCTTGGCCATTTAGACATTCACATGAAATACAAGAGACTCTAGTTCCAGGTTGTCTTCTGCTGGGAAGGCTTCAGCTATCATTTTGTTATCCCACGAATGAGCTGCAAGTACTCACGCTGACAGGATATTCTGGGCTCGTCTGTTGGCAATGTTCGTCTTTATTTTAAGGAAATACTTAAATACTTTTTGGAGCAGGGGCCCAAGCGTCATGCCTCCCAGGTAGCTGTCCTGACCAGCAGAATCACAGAATCTTCATGGTTGGAAGCGACCTTTGAGATCATCGTGTCCAACCATACACACACACACAAAAAAAACCCCACCAAAGAACCCCCCAAAAAACCCCACACACAACAAAACACCCAACCCAACCATCTCAGGCACTAGAGCATGCCCTGAAGTGCCACGTCTACACGTTTCTTAAATACCTCCAGGGATGGTGACTCCACCACCTCCCTGGGCAGGCTGTTCCAGTGCCTGACCACTCTCTCAGTAAAGTAATTCTTCCTAATATCTAATCTAAACCTCCCCTGCCACAGCTTCAGACCATTTCCTCTGGTCTGGTCATTATTCCTTTGGGAGAAGAGGCCAACACCCACCTCTCCACAACCTCCTTTCAGGGAGTTGTAGAGAGCAATGAGGTCTCCCCTCAGCCTCCTCCAAACTAAACATGCCCAGTTCCCTCAGCCTCTTCTCGTATGACTTGTTCTCTAGACCCCTCACCAGCTTGGTGGCTCTCCTCTGGACACTTAAGGACGCTGGCAGGTTTAAGAGTCATTTTTCTTTGTGTGTTAAAGTAGTAGTATAATATTGAAAACCCACCAAACACAAGAACTTCAGGAGTGAGTGAGGAAACCTGTTTCAGAAAACCCCATGGCCTGCTAGTTAGCACACGCTCGTGAGACGTAGCCCTGACAGCAACCACCTGCTTCATGTCCCTGCTCCAGACCACAGACCAGGATATTGGGTCTCCTGCTTTCCTATTGGACTGTGAATGCTGAGATTTCCAATTCCCGCTAATGAAACAGTGCCTTAAACTCTGCTCTGCCCAACGGTGGGCAGCAAATCCAAGGTGAAAGGGGGTGGTCCTGCTGGAATAGTCACAGCGCTCCTGTGAATCCTGCTCTAAGCGTAAAACTCCAATTAATTAGGCATTTTGCATTGTTTTGTTCAATTCAAAGTATTTTATGTACTTGGAGGGTTTCAGTTACTTAGATGATGACGAATTATCAACAAAAGTGATCTCAGGAAGTAAGTAAAGGAAGGGATTGATATAATCTAAATGCTGTATTTTTGAAGCCAGCAGTCAAACAAATCAGTGCTCTCGTGTCCCTTGCCTCATCCATGCAGAACACTCCCAGAAACTCAAAGACAGAACTTGTTATTTTCTTTTAACCAGAAAGCTTGCAGGAGGACACACGCTGTGTGAAGTCCCCTCTTTTTGCAAAGAACAATGAAGGCAGCACAGCTGCACAGCACAAATCTGTGTCTGTTGCTGGTACGGCGTTTGTACTCTGGTTCTCAAAAGATTCACTTCATGTAGGTAGAATTCTTTTCAAACGTTGCCTAAATATAACAGCATTTGCCATGGTATATGAGAAACGCCTGTTTTTTCAGCTGGACTCAGCAGTGGGATGCGCGTGTGGCACCATTCCCCCGAGCTTCACTTCACAGCGGATGGAGAATTTGAGGTGTGTCCTTAAATTGCAAAGAGACTCTGGTTTGATCCACCTGTGAAGTCAGAATGGCAAAACTCCCACCGACTCCAACCCCCAACCTTTGTTATAATTACCAAACGTTAACCAGTTAACAGTTCTGAAAATGGGTGTATCGGGAATGGCTGAGCTCTGACGGGCAAGAAGGAAGAGCTTAAAGGACATTCTGGAATAAGATCACAAGATGTTTTGGTCTCTTCAGTAGAAATACCGAAGTAGGCACAACTGTTGCAAAGTGACTATTTCTGATCTTTCTGCATTCCTATTGTTTTTTCCACAGTGTTTTGGGAAAGCCCGAGATAAGGATAATTTTTTTTCCCGCTGGGACTCTATTTATGGTTACAAGGCCAGAAGAGACTATTACGACCATTTCACTTGACCTCTCGGGTAACAGAAGCTGTAGGACTTCCCTTAGTTGATTTGCGTTTGAAGTAGAACACAAATTAAACTTTAGGAACAACAAGAGATTCTGGGAAATCCCAGCGTAGCTCTTGGCAAATTATTCCACTGACTGTTACCTGCTGTAAAAATGTTTTCAGTGTCTGTAATCAAGAGTTTGTTTAGTTTCGGCTTCCAGCCACCGGACCTTATATTTAATAAGTCCTTTATTAAGAGTGAGTTCCCTTCATGCCAGGTGTCCTGGAACATAAGTAGGCACTTTCCTGCAGACTTGCTTCCTCGGGGCTTGTCCTTTGCACTACGGTTGTGTGATTGTTTCTCATAGCGACAGATGAATTTAACTCGATAATCTCCATTTTGCTACCAATGGTAACTTCTCTCTCCCTGATTTCCCTACAAGTTTTGTGTTTCCTCATAGCAATTTGATTGAGGTCTTATTTCTTGCCCTTGGTCATTCTGCTTTCAGGTGGAACAGTAAACAAGTGACATCTTTCTCTCCCTGAAACCTGTGGGCAGCAGCACAAGCAAACTGCTGTGAGGGTGGGAGCTCAGGATGAGCTAACAACTCAGTACCATCCCCACATCTTTGTAATGAGGACCCAGGAGGGAACCGCGCATCCTATAAAGCATGTCCTGCAGCCTTTGTTCCTAGATATCTCATTTTATGGGAGCTACATTAAAGTATGTATTTTTTTGCTAAAGCCACGCTTACTCAGAGACCTGGATTGCTCAGTGGTAGTGACCTGCCTTCAGGACTTAGCATTCTTCTAATTTGTGTTACCTTAAAACTTAAACAGTGATGATGTGACATCCTCTTTTAGGTCTCTAATCAAAGTTTTAATTTGCTAAAGCCTAATTCATGCTTAAATCTTTAAGTAAATACATCCCGCATAAAGAGGATACCTTAAAATGACAGTTTGAGACCAATTAGTCAACATTGAACCCTTCTACTGCACGCTGTGCTAATTTTGCAGCAATGTCCTTGGTGGAAATGTTGGGGGTTACCCAGTCAAATCTTCTATGGAGATGTAAAGTATTATGACATTGTACCTTCACTCACCAATCTTCTAACTTTAGTATCTGAAGTACATTTTAGGGCTACAAAGATAATTAGGGGCCTGGACCATCTCTCTTACGAGGAAAGGTTGAGGGACTTGGGTCTTTTTAGTCTGGAGAAGACTGAGGGGGAATCTGATCAATGCCTATAAATGCTTAAAGGGTGGATGCCAAGAGGATGGGGCCAGTCTTTTTTCAGTGGTGGTCAGTGACAGGACAAGAGGAAATGGGCACAAACTTAACATAAGAAGTTCCATCTAAACATGAGGAGGAACTTCTTTACTTTGAGGGTGGCAGAGCACTAGAACAGGCCGCCCAGAGAGGTGGTGGAGTCTCCATCTCTGGAGACATTCAAAACCCGCCTGGACACGTTCCTGTGCAACCTGCTCTGGGTGGACCTGCTTTGGCAGGGGGTTGTACTAGGTGATCTCCAGAGGTCCCTTCCAACCCCATGTGATTCTGTGACTTTCCACCAACCTTTGTCAAGTGGCATTGGTGATGGTACTCCCCCTTTTTATTACTAGCTTTTCCATCCCTGTGTCTGGAATCCGGGTAAGGCTGACAGGCCTGGGGCAGTCTGGGCTGCCCTCACTTTACAAAGCAACCAAACCACTAACACCCCACACATGAGCACTCATCTGGTCATCTGAAACCTCCACAGCATCTCCAGACTGATGGGAAAAAACAATGTTACAGGTTATCAGATGCGAGTCTATCCAGAGCTGCTGATTTTAAGTTGTTTAACTGGAGCTGCTCTTATTCTATATTCTGAGGCTTGCATTGGACCAGAAAGAATTTTGTTGCCATCCTGGAATGTGGCTCAATCATCTGTTTTCCTCCCCAGAACAGAACAGAAATATTTATTGAATATGCAGGCTTTGGCACTCCAACTGACAAGTCAAATTTTTCACACAGCAGTAGACCAGTAGGATAGCTACCGTTCTTCTGTTTCAAATGTGTATTAAAATCAGAAAAACTTTTATCACTCAGCATTGCTGGCTGCAGACCTCATCTACTTTCAAGTTCTTTACCAGTTTTCTGCTTCCAATTTCTACCAATTCCTGACAGTTTTACCTTTTTTTTTTTCCACTAGATTTATTTAAATGCCTTCTGTAGTTAAATTATTAGTATTCTTGCCAGTTTTCTTTTTTTTTCTTTTTTTTGATAGCTGGAGAAATTTTCTTGAACAAGGCAGAGGTACCATTTCCAAAAGGACACATTTCAGCTTCTCAGTGTTTCCAGCTTTCTGAAGTTTCCCCCTAAACCACCAAATATTTACATTACTGTTTTGGTCCTTACTGTGTTCATCCATAACAGATGACTCGGTTGTATCCCAGCCAGCTCGACTTTGGGGGTTTCACAATTAATTCTTCTTTGCCAGTGCAGATGAGGTCAAACAGAGATATCTCTTGCTTGCAGGTTTTTCTTCCAGAGTCAGGATATTATTACCGCTCCCATTAGGAAGCTCGAGGTCATTTTATTATCAGCAAGAGGAGACTTTTAGCATATTTTGCATAGACAGAAATCAAACACAGTGTCACACCTCTCCCCCTGTGTGGACCAGAGAGGCAATCCGGTAGGCGGCCGTGCTGCTTTCACACCTGGTGGTCTGTAGTCAATATGTGCTACTACACGATCTTGGTTTTATGCCAATGGAGAAAAAGGACATTTTCTTCCCAACCCAACTGTGCTGGCAGGGGAGAGAGCCACAGAGCAACACACCACCTTATGCCCACTGAAAACCAGCAGCACAGCCAATCTGGTGCTGGTGCCCTTTGTATAAATACCCTTAATTTGGTTTGGGTAAAATGAGGGACATCGGTTTCGGCTCGTGGCTGGTGTCAACGTGGCTGCTCTGGCCTGGCAAAGCAGTCACCACATGTGCAAGCATATTCTGCACAGCTGTCAGCAGCTGGAAAACAGGTGATCCTGCGTTTACAGGCCAGGATGCTTTTCCCTGCCTGTCACAGCTGCCTTTAACATTTCAGCCGTGGGGGCCACCTCAGCACTGGGGCTACCTGGGGTCTGCGGGATCCCTCTGCGTGCTCCTCGCTTGCTTATCGCACCGGTGGCCGGCACGACAGATCAGCAATTAAAGCTCTCTCTCTCTTTGTATCCTTCGGTGTCTAAATTCATTTTGTTCTCAACATGACGGTTGCAGGCTAAGCAAGTATTTGTCTGCTCCCTCTTTCTCGGGTCCCTTCTGTTATTAGTTTCTTGCTCTCCAGGGAGACCGACTTTCACGACAAGGAACCCGGCGTTTCATCCGCCCCTCGCCAGATGCCTCAGAGACCAGCTCCGCCGGAGTATTTTAATGAAAAATATGTTCCTGATGAAATTTGGATGGCACGTTAACAAAGACAGATCTTAGTCTTTAGCATCACAGCAGGTGTGTTGTGTGCAAACACAATCCAGTGTGCTTCAAAGGGTTTAATAATGTAGTCTCTGTATTTATCCCGTGCTCATCCTCCTGTTATCCGGGGGTCTTTACAATTTCTATCAGGTAATCACCGGGGCCGACTTGTGTTTTTTTAATCACTATATTTTGGACTGTGTCCCCTTTTTGGATATGTTGACACAAAGGCGAGATGGATCTAAAAGAAGGCACAGAGATGGAGCACTGTGACCTGAGATGCAGTCGTGGTTTTGTTTCTGGCTTTACAATTTGAGCATAATCTCAGTGAATCAGTTTACTCTGGCAGAAAAATGAAGACAAAGCCTTTTTCATCAAGAGTGGGAAACAAAAAGCCCAAAGATCACTCATAACTCATGAAATACTCTAAGGCCATTGCATCAAAGGTGCTATAATAAGTGCAAAATACTGTGATATGAGTAAAATATCTTTCCACATGTTCCAGACTCCTTCCTGCTGTGTGGATTTCTTTATTTTCTCCTCTGTATTAGAATGGAGGAATGACAATTTTTTCTTAGTGATTAAATTTTTAAGAAATTGTGGTCATAAAAAAGCCTGGCAAAACAGTCACCGATGTAAGATTTTTCAGACGTGAAACGCAGGCAGCGAGTGAGACCAGAGTGTCAGTGCCAGGACTTCAGCACACGTTTTGAAGCAGGGAGCCATTCGCCACACGCTTCCTCTCCTCTGAGCTTCCCTGTCAGCTGTAAGCTTCTTAGAGTACTATTTTCTTTATTACCACACGTGATTTATAACCTGTTTAACTCAAACCAAACCCGGTGCCACGACACCTCTACTTGTAAACCCAACAGATGTGAAAGGAGCTCCTGGAGCTGCTGTGTACCTGTGTGCCTCAGCACCTCCACGGTGGCACTGCCTGGCACCAAATCTTTGCTGCCCGTCACACAGACTGGGATTGGGCACAGGAAACACCTCGGCATTCAAAGGAAGGGTTGAGCTATGTCACCACAAGAGATGGAGCAGACTGTGTAGCCACAACTGTCTGACAGCGAAATGCAGTCGCCTTCCCTTGTTAAGACTGGACACACACACAGGTGTATCCCTTCTCCTCCGAAACATCAAGCAAAATCTTGCAGACACCAAACAGCTGTCCAAGATAAGAAAAACCTGTACAGACCTCTATTAAAACAAAACAAGAGAATATTAGGAATTCACTTTAAAGTGTTTAAACCAAGTGTTTAAAAACAGCCTGGAAATTCTTTATGATACATAAATATTTCATTCTTTGCTGTCCAGAATACTGTCCGAGCTCCTCAGCAAGCGTTTCACTTGCTTTCCTGAAGGTGTTTGATGGCACTCCAGATGGCAGTGTGCCTTTAACCACCGCATTAACCACTGCCAACCCCAGCGAGCCTGTGGAAAAGGGTTTGGGCAGAGGCTGATCAGAGCCGGGTGAAGAGGGAAGGCAGGGGACAACGGGGGATACGGCAGGTGACAGCCCTCTTCAGCTGCTCAGGCTCAGCGTTTGTGTGGGGCCGGGACACTCGTGTTGTGTGGAAGTTTTATTTTCTCAGTCATAAAGACAATAGAAGTTAACTAGGAGCAACATTTTGATGTAATTTTGAATACCAGAAATTGACACTTACTTCTTCTTGGGCCTTTATGCTCTGCCCACACTTACTGTAGATGAATTAGGGAAAGGAGGAAGATTCTTTAGAGGTAACATCAGCCGATTTAAATGCCCCTTGAAATCCTTTCGTAGCTTTGTGGGCGTGCGGGTATCCATCGGTCTGTATTTAAATCACAGACTTCATGACAGGGAAATACATTTAACTGTGGTTTGAGATAAACGGATGACTCTGTTGCATAAAAACAGATGGAAACTTTTCTTTTAAAGGTGTCTCTCTGCAAGAGGATAGTTTTATCCTGTCACAATAGTCCCTAAATAGTGTCCCTCAACACTGGGCATGACAAATACCCATGCATACGTGAAATCTGGCTGCAGATGGGCACATTAAGGAGCCACGGCTGCTCATCCCCACTGATGAGATCCTTTGGTATCCCATCTTCACCGCTCCAAGTTGGCTCTGGAAAGCATCACCCGGTCTGCCCACTGCTTTCTTCAGAAGACAATGGTCAACATCGATGGCCATCTCCGACATGCAAGCTTGGTACATGGATGGATGCCTTCACCAACGCCTGGCAGGAGGGGACTGATCTTGTGGTGAGGACTCGCCACCGACCAGGAAGGAAGCTTGTGGAGACGTGCAAGGGATGGAGACCACCACGCACCTGTGGAGAAATGGCCGCTTAGGCCGCTGTGAGGCCTCCCAAGGGCCACCTCAACCCGCATGGCGGCTCTCCAGCTTCTTCATCACCGAAGGGCAGGCCATGACCGTTCACCCGGGGGCCCCGCAAACCGTGAAGAGAACTGTTGGAGGGCCGGCTCCGGCAGGGAGCCCTCTCACCGGGGCAGGGCCGCTGGCGGAGCCCGGGACGCGTACGGCGAAAGGGACCCGGGCGCCTCCCTTCCCCGGCGGGCTGCCGTCACCCTGTCCCTCCCGGAGGCCCCTCGCCCACCGGGGGCCGCCACACCCCGGCGGCGGGCGGGAAGGCGTGTGAGGGCGGCGCGGCCC
>NW_015094510.1:17361839-17450929 GCF_001431845.1 Calidris pugnax
GGGGATAGCGGGCGGAGAAGGGAACGGCGTCTCCCGCCCGGCCGGAGCTTCCCCTTGACGGCGGGGCGGGCGATCGCGGGCCTCGCTGAGGCGCCGTCGGCGGGGCGCGGGGTGGGCTGCCCGGCGGCGGGGGTCACCTCCCTTCGCCTCGCCGCGGGTGAGGAGGCGACTGAACCGCAGGGTAGCCCCGGGCTACCTCAGGCTGGGTGGCGAGCAGCGGGACGGAGCCCCGCCGGCAGCGCCTGGGGACAGCCCGCCGGCCGGCTGCGAGGGGTGCTGAGGGGACCGGGCGGCGTTCGCCCTAAGGCTGGGTTCGTCGGGTTTTTAAAAATGCCCCCGTGAGTTCCAGGTGCTGGTTCCGCCTGGGCTCTCCCCGTGCCTTTCCCTCTCCCCGTGAGGCGGGGACCGTCCCGCCGGCTGCTTCGGCGCTCCCCGACCGCCGGCGGCACCGACACGTAAAGTAATTGCCGTGTTTGGGGCTTTTTTTTTTTTCCTTTTTTCTTGCGAATCTGTGGTAAGTAGGATTAATTTTCAGCGTTTTATCAGCAGGTTTAGCCATTTCTACTTTGTATTATCGGCCGCTAGATGAAACCGGGCGAGTCTACCACAAAAATTCAGTGTAAAGCACGGGAGGCAGCTTCCCGGTGCTCTTCTCAACACTCTGACTTTGTGATATTTCAGACCTGCTTCTCACACGTATTTCTTATTATTTCAGCTGGGCAATATGTAGTCCCCATGCTATGATCATTAAGGGGAATGATCATCCCCCTTGACCAAATAATGAATGATCATTATGATCATTCCCCTTGACCAAAAGGGGAATTACAGAAAGTGAACAATATATATATATATATTTAAGAAATCTAGAGGGGAAAGGAATGAGTGGATGACTGCATTCCGTCCCTTATGCCATAAGGGGTGATCTAATGTATTTAATTCTTCGCATTCATTATTTATTATAGCTTGGACACTTTCCCAAATCTCCTTATGCTTAATAAACTTATTTTCACTGTACATTTTCCAAAGTAAATCTCATCCATATATTCAGTCTGCTGTAGCCCATAGGTTTCAAAGGACGGATGTTGCTGGCCAGCTAGCTCTTGTATTGCTGAGTTGATATCAAATGGAGCTGAGAAATCCCAGGATTTTGTAAGATCAGCCCCCAAATGTTGATGAAAATAGCTTTTACCAGCTAATTATTGGCCATTTTTCTTGCACACAGAGAATCTGGTGCTGTCAGTTTCAGTCTGGTGAATTTAGATGCATAATTTTAATAAAGCCATTATCTGATAACAATGTAAAATTGTCTGATGTGTAAATAAGAATGAAAGATGCCTTTGAGGATGTCAGCTCTAGCCCCCTGCTGTGGCAGACATCGCGTATGCGCTTTCCTTGCTAAACTCATCTTCCAAGAACTGGCATATTTTTGGCCCTGACCACTCTGACTGGTCAGCAGTGATTAGATTTTGATAAAATGTGATGCACACCTGAGGTGCTCCCTCTTTAATGTCGAAGGGGGAGGATTATATGGGAAGTTCTGAAATTCCCAGCAGGTGGTAACACTTCAATAGCCGCCTAATCCCACATTGCAATAAGCGAATGCTGGTTGAAAATAATTAATCTCTTTCCTGCCATACAGATAAAATGTCTTAAATTTGCGGAAATGTTGCAGATACACATTTCTTTTGGCTGTTAGGGCTGCTTGGCGTCCCTCAAGTGAAATGTAGGAAGGATTTAGGGACTTTCAGGCTTTTCCATCTCTAGCCTATTTTACTGCCATCCTCTCCTGCATAACCAGAATTGTGCAAATTTCGGGTTGCAAATATGACTGAAAAATGTTTACTAATAGAGAGCTACTAAGGAAACTGTTCTTCATCTGGGATTGGTTTATTTCCTTTACATTCTGGCAGCATTTTGCTTGTTTTAAATTCCAGTTGGTAAGTGTTTTTTCTGACAGACCCTGGCCGGTTCCCTGGGTCCATCGGGGTGACTGGGGTATACACCACTGTTTGGGGGGAGGCAGGCTGGTTCCAAGAGGATCAGTCCTCAACCTGACCCCCCCATTTACTCCTTCCCTGAGCTCTTCTCGTGCCTTCTTCTCACGTGTGCTCCAAGTTGTGGCGTGTCCTGTGCTGTGGCTGGATCCACCTTCACATGGAGTTGTGGAGCCTGGGGGACAAGGAGGGACAGGGCTGTGCTCGCTGCGGGGAGAGAGATGAGTGAGGACAGGTTTCTTCCCGATTCCTGAAGGAGGGTGGAGGGGAGGGCTCAGCTCTTGCCAGGGATTTGCAAAGAGGAGGAGGATTGAGGATCCTGTGGCAAAATATGGGATCCATCAATGGCACTCCCCTTTGCGTGAGCACAGAGGTGTTGAGTGCCGTGAGTTTGTGTTCTCGTTAAACTCTGTGCTTGGTCATGGAGTAGCTGATTAATTCCTGATGTCCCTTTCTTAACGGCAGGGCTCATTTGCCTCTCTGCTCCCTTATGAAGGGGGAGTAGCTGCTGCGTGCTGTGCTGTTGCAGCTGGTGGAGCTGGTCACCGGTTAGCTGGGCTAAATCAGCAGGGGACAGCACTCAGAAGAGGTGGCCGGTTTGTGAAACACCATGTCTGCTCTGTGGCCTTGGCTACTCCTGCAAAAAGTACTGGGAGTCATAAATCCAGTTGGTGTGTGGTTTGTTGTTGTCTTGGGTTTGGTTTTTGGTTTTGTTTGTAAAACCAAAAAGGATCACAAAATACTTTATGATTTTAATGATGTAGCTAAATAGGGACCTTATTTGAATAGATGAATACATGTGACTCCAATAGTCAGTATATATAGCCTATTCTGTTACTTCTTTACTTGCAAAAAAATATTATAAATAAAACTGTAATTTTCACGTTTGTTTCTCACATAGTTCCTGACGCTGTGGTGCCTGTAAACCTTGTAGTTCATGGTGGATTTATTCTTGTAATACCCATACCAGAGAGTGAGGTGCTATTTCCAGTGGAGAGCTATGACACAAGAAAGCTAAGTGATGTGACCAGGATCTCACAGGAAATCTGTTGCAGAGCAGGGACTTGACGTTTTCCTTTGTCACTTGTGTTACACACAAGCCTCTTGGTCTTCATTTCCAAGACCCTTTATGGCTTATCCCCTCCTCATCTGTCATTTCCAATTCCCTTTAGAGAGGAAGTCTTCCACTTCCAATCAGCCCATTACACCGTCTCTTGGAAGAAGAAAGCATCTTTTTATGTTGCTGTGCTTCTGCTGCGTCTCTCACACAATAGAGCTTCAGTTTGTGCTTGTCCACAAGAGCAATAAATTAAAAAAGCCAATTATTCCAAGTCTGATAGCCTTCTCTGTTCGATCATTTTTCGTCTCATTAAGTTAATGAACTTGAGGTAGAAGATCTGAAGAGAGTAGAAACCATTTAAGATGCACTGTCTGCCTTGAAAAGCACAATTTTATGCAAGTATGAAAAGTGGAAGACTAATGGAGCGGGGGGCAGGAGACAAAGATGTGGAGGGTTTCGAAGAGGACCTAAACATGAGAAGAAATCTAGAAAGAAGTTGGCTTAGGGAGGACTGAGAGGAAAGGGGAGAAGTCTGAACTGGGTTTAGAGGCCAGCATACAGCCTGTCCAAAACTGAGGTAAGGGGACAAGAAGGAAAACTGAAGGAGGGGAGAGGAACAAACCCGTGGAGAAAGAGGGGGGAAGGTGCGGGGTGATACTACCCCAGAAATGGGCCAGTGATTCTAGCATTCAAAGCTGCTCTTAGGGTTGAGCTAGCAAAGGGACAAGATCTCAGGGAGGCTTCCTGGAGACCCTTTGATGGAGGCTTTGTCCAAAGGCAGGGCCGTTTCGCAGCCCGTAGCCTGAATTAGCTGTGGGTGAGGTGGGAGGGCTCCCGCTGCAGCGCAGTGATGGCAGAGGGTAAAGTAGCCCCGGGCTAGGCTTCCAGAGGCACCTGAGCTCACTAACTGGAAGTTAGTTTTGGTACCGTGTCAAATACTCCCATTTCTGGCCTGGGTGTTGCCTGTGCTGCACGCCGGAGCCCTTTTCCCAAGCGAGCCAAGACAGCACAGAGGGAAGGAGGTTTTGGTCTGATGAGTGATCAGCGTTACAGAAACACCCAAGGGCTCTCAGCTCCATCCCTGGCTTTGGTTAGAAGGAGTCCCTGTCCTGAAAAGTCTGGGCTATAGATGCAGGTCGGGAGGGGTGGGGTGGGAAAGAAGAGGAGCAGACTAAGGCTGCAGTTTGCTGACCTTCTACGCCTGGCAGTGGCAGGAACAGGACCAGAAGCCAGGTCTCCTGTGCCTCCTGCCAGCACCATGTCTTGACCACGCTGGGTCGGGCTGACACACACAAATTCAGATGCACGGTGACTATCTTGATTGAGAGTGTTCTCCCATGCAGGCTTTTCTTCTTTCTTCCCGAGGATTTATTTTCCCTTCTGTAGCTCCGTTTCCTCTCTGCAGCGTGTCGCTCATTATTAGGCTGAGATTAGGATTATTTGAATTTCACCTGTCAGTGTGTGACTCTCCGACAGAAGTATTTGTAAAAGCCATTTGAAAAATACGTAGCTATGAAAGCTAGAAATGGAAAGGACCCATTAAATCATCGTGGTTGTGGCTCACAAAGCATTTTTTCCCCTCTTTATTTCAGAGCAGTTTGCAGAAACACTGCCTAAACCCTGCTGTTTTCCTTGAGCAGTTATGCTAGAGGCCAAGGCATCTGTCGCAATTATTGGGGGTTTTTTTGAGTGAAACCTTGCTTTTTCTTCCTTGGACCACTGTGATTCTTTGTTTTGATTAACCCACGAATGATCCATAATGACAGCTGAGAAGAAGGACGTCCCAGGCCCGGTAGCCGTGGGCTGGCTCCCCACCACCCTCTGCCAGCAGCCCGCCCCTGTCTCGAGGGGTAAGGTTTGTCTTCCTGTAATTTACGGCGTATCAAGTGAAATTGTGGGTGGTGGCAGTATCACTGTCCCTATCTAATTCTTTCTGGAGCCTTGTCAAGTTCACGGGCCGGATGATGATTATTCCCTTCAGATACGTACAGCTATTATTGTAATGGGCTTTTACTGAGCAAAGCCGTGCAGTTAGTCTTTTCTTAGAAATTATTGTCTCCAGCCACTTGGCACGGAGAACAGTTTAAAAAGCTTTCAAATAACATGTCTGCTGTCTCTTAGCTCAACAAGTCTAGCAATGTAATTGTTGAAATATCTCATTTGTGATTCCTGAAGACGTACCTGATCTTTGCTGTACCTGGTTCCTGTGTTTTACCCTTCTGCTCTGCAGCTTTGTTCGCTCCTAATTTATGTCTGCTCCAGTGCCAGATTTCTCTATAAAATTAGGTTGTAAACTTTATGGAACAAAAACTTTCTTGCGTGTTTGCATGATGCTGAGCGCAGTAAGACTGACTTGCTGATGCTCCTGTGCAGTACAAAAGAGCAATCCTTGTATTTTGGGAATGGTTCCCTTGAGCTAGATCTTCTCTTTTTAGATTCTCCCCTACTTCTGTTTCTGAACCAAACTGTTGTTTTTGCTGCTATCATTGTGCTTCCAGCCTGTTTTATGCGATTATTATGAGACTCATAAACACTAGTTTAAAGCACATGGGCATAAAATTGTGAAACTTGCCAAAAGGAATTCTATTTTTTGTTGGCTTTATCAAGGCTGCGGAGAAAGTAAGCTTAAAAAATGGTGGAGGAAAAAGTGGAAGTTAGCACCTTTTCCATCTGATCAGTCTGAATGACATAAAAGGCAGTTAAATACCTTTCATAAATATAGTAAGAAAACTAAATATGTTACTGGACCTGAATAACAGCGCAGTTTGGTAGTTTTCTACTGATTCTCTCACATGCTTGAAAGCAGGTCACAGCAATTGATATGAATTGTGTAGCAGCAATAAATCTTCAATATCAATAAGTGCTGAGGTCAGAGTTACATTTTGCACAAAATACTACTTGTTTTGCTATCATGAGTCTTGATCTTAATATAAGACACGTACAGCAGCAGTTACTGCACTGCAAAGGTAAATTGCTGTGACCTGTCTTTGTTGTTCTGGCTCAGGAGATGGCATTTCCAGAGGGAAAATTTATTGTAATTTTACTTGTACTTGCAGTTGTACTTACTCAGATCCATTGATACAGTATTAGTAGTTATTAAGTAAATGGGAGAAAAGTGTTGATTAATAGTGTATTACTTTTACTTACTAGTGGGATGTCTTCTTTCTTGTATTTTATGAAGCAAAGTCAACACAGCTGTAATTTTTCAGCTTTCAGGTGTTCTTGGAAAAAAGTGCCTGCACTTCGGAGCTGAAGAAGGACATGAGGAGTAAAAGGACCTGGGATCTCACTGGTCAGAATGAAACAGATGTTGAAAGATTTTTCAAATCTGTTGTTAGTAGTGCTCTGTGACTATGGTGAGTATTAGAGCTATCAAGGGAAAACTGTGAGATGTGTATTCACATGGTGGTTTTGGATGGTGCCATTTGCAGGTAGTCTGTTGAAATCAAATGCCACAGAAGCCACCACTGATATGCACAGAATATAGTCTAGATCTTATGCAATATTTAGATGGAAAATGCAGCTTGCATAAACTACCCCTGCAGATCAGAGTGGCAGGAACTTTTCCTGCTGTAAATTTGCTCAGAGAAATAAACAAGAAAAATGAACAGATTTCCGTGGGCATCATTGAGGGACTGGCTGTGTTAGCAGCTGGAACTGGAACTCTGCTCTCTTGTGAGACTCATATTTCATAATATTTAATGAAAGTCATGAAACACAGACCTATTTTAGGTATCCATACCAGAATGGGTGGAACTGCACCACACAGCTACCTGTTTCTCACCATTAGCTATAAAAGGAATCTATGGTGGCTGGCTGAGATCTAAGCATCTACAGTGTGGGCAACCTCCTGTGGTTGAGTGAGCCCCCATCCGATGGACCTAAGTTGCCACTTGGAGAACTTTTGAGAACATTCCTCTGCCCATATGATAAACCAAAGGATGGTATTCATACTCATTCAATTTCAGTCATGTAAAATTAGGCAGCTAGTCAGAGGCAATCAGTCTCATTTGAGAAGCCCACGAATAAATCAGCACATGTTGAAAGCAGCTCCAACCCATCTGCAGTCTGAGAAGTGTGGAATGAAAAAGCACCTCCTTCTCACTGTCAGGTGCCAAGGAGGGAGGTTAGACATCTACGTTTGAGATGATAGACAACTGTAAGATGCCTGTAAGCTGAGAGGCATCCTCTACATGGCATCTTATCTTTTCCAAGATACAGAAAGAATGTACCAAGTAGGAAATATCTTTGCAAAGGGAATTAATTCTTTATCACACAGTGAATTAGAAATTTTGAAAATGGGACTCTCAATTCCTGAATAATACATATGTTTTCAAAAATTACATTTGTAATTTAAAAGCAGTGTTCTGACAGCTGCAGTACGTTGTCAAACCATGCTAAAGGATTAAGCCATGCACTGCTGAAATGTCTGTAGCATGGAGAAAATGGAAAAAAGGATTGTTTACTCCCCGCTTGTGGAACAGGCCGTGGTAGACACCAGACATCCGAAGATGTCTTACAAAAAAGAGAAATGTGTACAGTTTGCTCTCCTTGTATGAGTGAGAAAAATCTGATTACAAGTAATGACTGAATACTAAGTATGCTCAGCTACTAAGCCTTGGTGCTTGCTCCCTCTCTGCTCTAGAGCAGGGGATCACTAGAAGGTGTAAGGAACCTAGAATTGCCATCTTTTAGCTGAACTTAATTCCAGTAAAAGTAGAGACACTTGTCTGTGGCTTTTAGTACCATTTCTTCTTTTAATAAGCCAAGTTGGGAACACTGCACTGGGTGGGAAACAGAGTGAAAGTAACTATTTAATTCACTTAACCCAAGAAGTGAGGTGAGTGATTGCAATATCCAGTGGTTCTTGGTGAGTCAATCCTGGAGGCATTCACAACTAGTTGACTCAGAGGTAAAAGCTATTATTCCTGAACTTTATAGAGCGTAGCACAGTAAGTAATTACAAGGTGGGGTTAAAGAGCTAAATGTCTGCTGCAAACTTTAGGTGCATCATATTTTGCCTTATTTCCAGTTAGAGGGAATAATTCAGAAAATTACTTCCAAACTGTTCTGCATATACACGTCATTGAGTATCATGTGCGTAAATAGTTTTTAAATGACTGTTTAATTCCTACACTTCTCTGTTTCAGACCAAGACTATTTTTTAAATGATCCAGTATGTTCTGGAAAATTACCGTAATGCTAAAAAAAGCCGTAACATACAACAAAACAGTATTCTCTTTTCTTATCAGTTTTTCTGATGTGTTTGTTCTTCTTAGCTGTGTGCTGCTGGTAGCTGACATGCCAACAGCACAACCCAAGTTGGCTTAAACACAATTAAAAATAAATAAATATCAGAATAGCACCCTCAAATAATTCTTCTTGCTCTTCGGTAAAAACAAGGATTTTCCTTTTGATCTTTCTAAGCGTGAGTTCTTGCAAAGACTCCTCTGGCAGGTTGTTGACGCCACAGCCAGGCTCCATTCAACGGGAGACCATTGTAATAACAACCAAAAATATACAAAATATACAATATACAAAAATATGCATTGAAAGCTGCCCCTGACTGTCTGTCCAAACAACTGGGACCAAGTTTTGGCATGTGACAGAGTCCCGTGTGCGCAGTAGGCTGGAGGACAGCTGAAGGAGCTTGTGGTGGAGGCTAGCTACTTCTGACTGGTGCCTTTATGGAACGTGGTGTAAAACTGCTATATGGGTTGTCCAAGAGTGCAAAGTTCCTGTGTTATTAACCAAAGATGGGGGAGAGGATGCCATGAGCTGAGGTGCACAGCCAGAGCTCTGTAATGCTTTAACAGCATCCTCCAGTAATGCTCATTTTCCTCGTTTCCCAAGTGATCTGCATTAGGGTTGATGGGAGCTACGTGGAAGTCCCCTGGCCTCTCTCCAGTCCTCCCACACACATGCACAGTGGTGTTAATTCTTCACGTCTGAGCCTTTCCAAATAATAAACAGCACAAGAGAGTCAAGGCGGTTGTAAAAGAGAGTAAGGACAGCAGAGCAGTAGGTACAAACATCAGTGCTTTTCATTACTATCACTTGAATGTTTTTGTTGTAAACTTAAAGCGTGAAGTTGAAATTTTTCATGCTGGGTTTTTGCCACGGTCTGATTTCTTTTTCCCTCATAATGTTTCAGCTAAGTTGAATCTAGGCCAATTCCTTTGTAGAGAAATGCATCATTTTGCCCACATTCAAAGAAACCAAAACCAGGAACTGGCAACCATTTCACTGGGAAACTCCAAAACACAGCTGTGGGAACTTCATGTTTGTTAGAGTGCTCATGGTGGCCTGGGACGTGCTTTCTGCTGTCCTTAGGAAGGTTTGCCCAGACTTGGTCCAGATCTAATGCCTTGTAAAGCATTAGTGAGGAAGTCCTCTGAAAGGTTGAGTGTGCCTCAGCTTCTGCTGGCTCCTCTTCCCAGCCCCATGCCATTACTGTGCGTGCTCCAGCCCAGGGTGGCAGAGTTCCCCCACATTTCACTGAATTTCACTGAATTTCTCTGAATTTCACTGAATTTCAGAGTTGGAAGAGACCATCGAGATAATCTAGTCCAACTCCCCTGCTGAAGCAGGATTGCCCAGAGCTAGAGCATGTTACTCAGGACTGCATCCAGGCGGGGCTTGAAAATCTCCAAGGAAGGGGACTCCACAACCTCCCTGGGCAGCCTGTTCCAGGGCTCTGTCACCCTCACCGTGAAGAAGTTTCTCCTCATATTTGAGTGGAACCTCTTATGTTCCAACTTGTGCCCGTTGCCCCTCGTCCTCTCACTGGGAACCACTGAAAAGAGTCTGGCTCCCTCCTCCTTCAACCCTCCCTTGAGATACTTGTAGGCATTGATAAGGTCTCCCCTCAGCCTTCTCTTCTCCAGACTAAAGAGTCCCAGCTCTCTCAGCCTTTCTTCATAAGGGAGATGCTCCAATCCTTGAATCATCTTTGTTGCCCTTCGCTGGACTCTTTCTAGTAGTTCCCTGTCCCTCTTGAACTTGAACTTGAAGTTCGTAGAGAGCCGTATTTCACAGGTGTTCAGGGTCTGTTTCCTACTCTCTTGATTGGAGATCAGGTTTGCTGGGGTGTCATGTGCTCGCCACAGCTGGGATCAATGGGATCCTGCTTTGGATATCTGAAGGACCATTGTATTTAAAATCAGGTCCTGGGTTTTTTAGGGCATCCACAGTTAGTTGCTACTTGACAGTTTTCACCTTTGTGCCTGTGCCTTGGTTCCTAACACACTAAACAAGAATAGTGACATCCTCTCATCTTTTGGCAATATTGGAAGGATAAACTCATTAATATTTCTAATGCACTAATATGCTATGATAAGAGCACAATAGAAGAGTCCATGGGGGAAATGAATAATTCTGTGTTATCAGGCTGGATTTGGGATGGTGTGCAGTCAATAATACATGGGACCACCCATGGAAGAACGAGAACAAAAGAGCCCTCTGGTAACGAGCACCATCCGTCTGCCAATGAAGCAGTGTCTTCTGGAAAAAGTGGTACTGAGTCATGCAAATTAAAGACTGAATTATAGTACATATATTTAAGAGTTTATGCATGATTTATACGTGTAAGGCTGTGCATGCCACCTTCATTCGGACTTTATGGATGTGGTTGGAGCTGGTTATTTTCAGCATGTGTTATAACTGTTGGAGAGTAATAGGCACTTCTAGCACACGCTGCACCTCACCCTGATGTGAACGTCTGTAGCTGGTCAGATGAATTTCTTCCTGAAAATGTTCCCTGCTGACAAGAAAGTGAATCCGAGGTGACTAACTCAAATTGAAGCTTCGAGTGGTAGGCGTCTAATATTATGTGAGATGAGTCCTGCTACTCCTGACTGCTGAGTGCTTGCCTTGGCAGCTGCAGTGTTTTTCCAGCAAAGCTTTCTTTGAGGTAATCTTAAGACATGTGTAACAGATTTAACAAGTCAAAGTATTGTTAGTTGATACTACTTATGAAAGGAGGGCTTTAACTGAAGTTTTACATTTCCATAGCACCTTCCATCCAGGACTCATAAGCCTTTTCCCAGACAATTAATTAAATAAAGATGTCTTGCGGCACATTCTGCATCTGAAATAGATGTATGCAGTTCCCATTTTTCAGATAACCTTTCTATGTCTGAGATCCTTAAGTTTCAAGTGACGCAGAAAATCTAGCAGAGCTGAGAACCGAAATGTGATCTTCCCAATCCATCGCTTTAGATATCATCTATCCCCACTAGTTACAGCATGTCTCAGGATAATTTGGCAACTTGCACAAACATGGTCATGCAAGAAGTGAATTTAAAAAGACTGTGCCATTTATGATGAAATGATGTCATTTAGACATGTTGCACCACATCTGAGACAAGAAAAGTGCTGCAGTCACCATCACTGTTATTTTCAGCTCTTTCACTCAAGTGTCTCTGTGATGCAAATGAGCAAAATGAAAGATTCATAAGACAGAGCAAGAGAAGAAGCTTCAAAAAGCATCATGCAGACTTCCTATTTTATTTAATTTGAGGGACATTTTTCATGTTTCTGTATTAAGAAACTACTGTCCTTTTTTGCTGAATTATAGCTAAAGTAAGTGGAACAACAGCTGGCCACTGTTAAGTGGACTTTAACAATCTGTAAGTGAAAGAAGTTGAGAAGTTTGAGGATCTATCGTGATAAAGTTTTCTGTGAAACTTTGGGGTTGGGGTTTTTTTGGGGGGGTGTTGTTTTTTTAAACCTTGTTTTTAACCTCCTTGAACATGTTCCTGCAGTGGACTTTGAGCTTCTCCAAACCACATCCCTGCACAAAGGAGAGGTGGTGAGCTTTAATTACTATAGCCAGAACCTCTTTTTTTGTGTGTGTATGTGAACCGGTTCACTTTAAGAAGTTTGAGAACCACTTCTAAAATATCCACTTTATAAATTTTCATTTTCTTCCGTAAGGTAGATTAGATAAACCATCAGTTTTGGTTCTTAATGCTGTTGTGAAACTGTTTTCCTTTCAGTTCTCGGTGATGTGGAGTATCTCCTGTTGGAGCGCCCGGGTCATGTAGCCTTCAGCAATGATACAGTGTCTGTGGAATACCAGTACTATAGTGGTGGTAATGTGTCAGCAGAACATCTGTCCATCCTGTTGCTGGATGCCAGCACCAACGAGATAATTGCAAGAAAACAGCTTCCAGCAAATCAGTCCCAGGGGATGGTGGAGTTTGAGTGTTTCCATTTCAAGAGTGCTGGGGACTTCTTGTTCAGAATGGTGTCTCCCAGCGATAACGGCAGTGCTGCCCAGTGGAGCAGAAGAAGCACGTCCACCCTCCACGTGGAATGGCCTGTATTTCACATTGATTTAAACAAGAGTTCAGAGGTGCTTGGGAACTCCCTTCAAGTTGGACTTTTTACAAATGAGCAGTTGTGTGCCATGAATGAGACAGTGGTTTCGCTGGATGTGATATTCACTAGCACCCTTTATGAATTCAGGAGAGTAAGCTCTGATGAGACTCTGGGCACCAGAACTAGCAAAGGAATCCCGCTATCTAGGTCCCAGTGGGTAGAGTTTGATTGCCCACCTGTTGGTCAAGAAACATACATCACTGTGTTACTGAAATCGTTAGAAACACATTCCATCATTACCTCCATCGGACCCATAGATCTCCTCCACAAATTTGGATACAGACTGGTTGTGGCACCAGAAGCAACGTGCAAAACTTTGGTTCAGGTCTTCGTAGTCTCTCCACCGTGCACTTCTATCAGCGGAAAAATTGTCGTCTATAAAGAGGCTCTCAAGCTTCCTAGTCAAAGAACAACATGGCTGTATGAGAACACCCTTCACCCAGGAGACAACAGGACAGAGTTTAACTGCACTTTGTTTGATGTGGGGAAGAACAAATACTGCTTTGACCTCTTTAATTTCTCAAACCGAAGCCATTTCCCAACAAGAGTTAAGGAGTGTATGATGATCCAAAGGAATATGGGTTTGTACTGATGTTTGTCCTCTCTTAGCTAAATTCAGCACTCTTCCCCACCAACATGGGTGATGATAAATAGGTTTGATTGTGGTGTTCCCTATTGAATAGCTACATTTCAGGTCTTCTACACCAGACAAAACAGTTGTAATGTCACATGCAGGTGGGAACAAGATGGAGTAGAGTGTGGTGCAGAGGCATACACAAGGATATTTGGTAGCAGATGCCACTATGGTAGCTTGAAACTGCCATAAGTTAACACTAAGTACCAACCAAAGCTGTTTGGGGCATTCGGAATAATCTGTCTATCTAGTCTGGGTAAAACTGAAACTTGGCCCTCAGTGAGGTAAGAAGCTGCTGCAGTAGATCTGGCCCATTGGAGACACTAAAGGTAGGATTAGTTTTACCTACATTTAAGTGTTTAAAAGCCAAGGGTCCAACATTAAGTAGTTGTCTAGCTTTTTAGTCAAGAGAGAAAGGCATCTCATAAGGGTGATTAATAGGTATAGAAGAAACATGGGCTGAATCCTCACCTGTCTGTCTCTTTCTTTAGACCATTTGCTGTAGGAATTTAGAATCCCACCTGTTAGATAGATGCACAAATTTTGGTGAAATGAATCAGGACTTGGCCATAATGAAAGGCACTGTTGGGTCACTTGGACAGCTTGCAGGTTTTTCAAGCAGCCTTTCAAGACATGTCTCTGCTGCTGTGTAAAGCAGACCAGGGTGTATTTTCTGACCCGTGAGGCCACCTGGCAGATCAAGGGTCACATTCATATAGCTAAACTTTTCCTCCCAGGAAAGATTAGAATCATACTGACTGCCAACTAGGGACGGTCTGTGGTCCATATAGTCATTTGAGCCATGACCAGACATGGTCTGGGAGAGTGCTGGTTGGCAGAAGCCAAAATCATGTCCAGCAGTCTGATGATCATAGTTCAGAAATGATCGCAGTTAAGTATGATCACAAGACAGAGCTTGAACCCATTCTTCATCCTTGTTTAAGGAATTTCTATATATTTCATTTATAGCTACACATCTTGCACAATGTAGCTTCAGAGGTGGCAGTCCGTGGTTTGGCAGAGTCAACAAATCACGGTAGCATGGTAGAGGAAGCAGATGAGGCAAATGTCCTTCTCATAGTTCATTTGTGGAAAGCAACCACGGTGAGGGATGGGCTGTATGTGGATGAAGGGACTGGGGTTGGGTTGTGTTAGGTTGTTTTGCCTACACCCTGGAACGGAAAAGTAAATGTTCTCATTTGGAGCAGGCTTGTGTCCAAATGTAATGAATTAGTCTTTCCCATGTAAACACTTCAAAGAGTTTGGGTTGAAAGGTTTGAGATGTACACTGTTTCCTACACCTCCCCACCCTGGTCTCCCTGAAAAGGAAGCGCAGGAATTTGAGCCAAAAAAGGGTCATTGTGCTTCATGGGCAGGTCTCTGAGTGGAGTCATTGGGAGACCAGGAGTGTAGGACACGCTCCATAACACACAGTCCAGACACAGCCTATCTTAATTAGGCTCCTAGTGTCATATGGTCTTACTTTTGTACTATTTCATAGATTCTAAAACTGTTAGCTCTTTAATTAACACTCTGTACTAAAAATGACCTCTGTTTCACCATGTGCCAAACTTAGTACGTAGTTCTCTTCATCTTAACTTCCCATCTGCATTCTCTCTTGGCACTCTCTCTCTTCCTTTGGCATAAGAAAGTCTATTTAAAATGAAAGCGTATTATTTTCATAATGGAGATAATTCTCAAGGAAAAAGGAAGAGAGAATTCTAATTCTTTCTCTGTGCTTGAGTGGTGTGTTACACTGATACGATCTGGATAATTACCCTGACAGATGAATACCTAGGATATGACATAAATACGTTTCAGAGCCCAATATTTGACTGTTTTAATTGATGAGATGCACCTTAAGCAATGACTCCCTGCAATCTGCTTTGTTTCCTCGGGTGCCCCGATAGCACCCTCCTTACAACTGCAGTCGAAAGAATCAGGCTGTGCCTGTGAAGAACAGAGTTAAGTCAATAGCTGCCAAGTTAGAAGTGTCAAGCCTACAAAGCCGATGAAAGCGAAACCACACCGCGTAGCCGTAAATAAAATGTCAATCTGAAATTAATTAGACTGCAGCACATCTGACTCCGTGCCTGTATCTGCGAGACTTCAAAGCCCGCAGGCGGCGTTTGAAAGGAGCGGGGTGTTCTGGGAGGGGGGCATCAGCCTGAAGCCACGACAGGCAGAGTGAACCTGCGCTGCCTGCGATGGCCATCTGCCTCCTGGCTGCTTTGGAAAGTCTTCTCCTGGGCTCAGGAGTGTCTCTCACCCTGCTGCAGGGCACGGTGTGTAGACCCAGATCCCTGCTAGCTGTTCATGTAGAACGTACAGCTGCTGCACAACAGGCACCTCTCCTCAAGTCGCTTATTTTCTGCGTTGGACTAAATGAACTCAGTCAGCTTGAGGCAAGGAGAGGTGATAAATCCTCTAGTCTGGGCTCCTGTGCAGCGTGGGCCATCACTTCTCATCCACTTACCCTGGTGTCGAGTCTCACAACTAGTCTTTGCATTGGACTGGCACTTACCCTCCAGAGAGATAGCCAGTCTTTTGTTGAAGGCACCACAAAACAGAGACCCTTCTTCTAATTTCTCTCAATACTTTAATTTTATTTTTTTTAAAAAAGACATCTCTGTGTTTCATAACTCAAGCTCATCTAGCTTCATCCTGTTGTGACTGGCTCTTACTCTGCTGCTCCCTGCGAAAGGAGACAGCTATTTCCTATCCACTGGCTTCCCCCTGTGAAGGTGTTTGCACATCCAGATTGTCTCTGACCTTCCAGATAGTCTCAGTGTTTTTTTAATAAACTGAAGAGGTTAAGTCTTTAGTTGGAAGGTATTTTCTTCAGGGTTTGATTATTTTTCTGGCTCTTTTTGGCTCCATTTCATTTTTTTTAAACAGCCCTTTTATTTGAGGACAGGGCTACCAGCTTTGGGTGCTGTGTTCTGACGTCCTCCTCACCCATGCCCCTCGAGCAGCTACTCTGCTTTCATCTCCACCGATTGCATTAGCTAATTTTGGCATAACTTTTGCCCTGTAAGGTCATCTTGAGGTGTTTTTCCCTATGACCTTCCAATATGTAATCTACCATCCTACAGGTACAATTTCCTTCTTCTTACATTTTCCTGATTTACAATCTAATTTGCTTGAGTTGTCCTGACTTAGCAAGTAACCTACATTGCTCGTACAACTGCATATCTGCTTATGTCATCACAAGAGTGACATACTTTCTCAGTAATGGTTTTATATTTGTTTTCCTGTCAACCAGGCAAGCACTGTGCAGCACTGAGCCTTATACTAATCCCTTTGGAATCTCTCCAAATGCATTCCCACTCGGTGATGGTTTTCTGTTGACAATTGCATATCAAATCTGTCACTCAGCCAGTTCTTACTTCATTTAGCATATGCTCTATTATTACGAAGCAGAGGTACCGTCTTATAAAAGATCAAAGCTCCTAAATCATTAAAATTATCTTCATCCAAACCACAGAGGATGAGATAAAAGAAGATTATTTTGCCACACCTGTTTTCTATAGATCAGGCAACAGTTATGTTCCTGACCCTCCATCAGTCTTGCTCTTTACACCTCATTCCAGCCAGGTTTAGTCCAGCTTGTGGAACAGGGATCTGGCTTGTGGCTGGAGTAGGAAGGAGAAGGCTCCTGGTGCCTCTCGGTTAGCCAGGACAGCAGCTCTTCCAGCCCAGGTCATCAGCTTCAGAATGGGTGTCACAAAAAAAATCTTGTGCTATCTAAGACTGTGAATATATCTATTAAAGGTGGGGAATTTGTTTTTTAAGTGTGAGCCAGCACTTGTGCAGCTTTCTGTAGACTCCAACTGGAAAATCTGTGAAAAAATAACAGCGAGCTGTGAGTCACTTCATTCATCTCAGTGGGATGTTAACTGTTTCACGCAGGTGACATAGAGAAAGTCATGCAGCTATTTTTTTCCCCCGTGTTTGACCGGATTATTTGAATGTCTGAGGTGGGAAACTGTTAGATCATCCTACCCAGCAACAGATGCACTGCAGGCTCATTCTTTTCAATGCTTTATCCTGTGCTTTGCTCATCTGGTTTTTGAGTGTCCCCAGCAGTGAGACTTTTGCACTCCTTAGAAGGATGTTCCATTTCCTAGCATGTATCCCACTTGAAACATTCAGGATGAGACTGATAAAGTGAATCAGTAACGCTACAGGATGGAAATGGGCGCATTTTCTTCATATTTCCAGTGTTAATTAACTTTCTTTTACAGTTCTCAGTTACACTCTGGAGACCGGTTTCAACTTTGGTGTAACTCCCAGTGAAGTCTCTTGCACTTGCTGACACCAGAGATGAATTTTGTTCATCTGACATTTGCTAACTGTCTAAAAAAGCTATCTGCAAGTCAGCAGGGCATGAGAAATGCAGCTGTTGCCAGCAAAAGGAAAGAGGAAGGTAGGGAAAGACCTTCTGAAGGGAAAAGTGATCAGTAAGGGAGAAGTACGTGGAGTATCTAGGGGTCAGGCTTCCATCAAATTCTTGCTCCCTGAATAAGACTGTATGAATCAGACCTGCCTATCTGTAGGAAAATCTGGGAGCCAATTAGCTCTATTGCCTGAAACTGTACCTGGCTTGCATTTATTTAGAAACAGGAGGATGCAGGGGATCTGGGTATGCCAGGGCTGGTTTGTGCCCCATCCCCTTCTCCTGTGTCAGGGAGTGCTTCATCTCCACACTCCCAGCATTTTAGGAATAAATCGGGTGTTATGGGCTCACTGGGACGGCTCGTCGCTTCTGGAAAAAAAAAATAATTGTTAGGCAGTGGCTCTGTAATTCTTAAAGGTGACTGTTTGTGGGGAAAAGACTGTAATTCCCGGGCAGAGTCTAAGTTTTCTTCCTTTAAAGGGATCCTTGTCCTTTTGTTGTCCAAGTTAGTAACCTGTTGGAGCATGCCACCATTTCAGAGCACCCAGGCTTCATTTCCATGGAAGTAGAGAAACACGGGATGGGTAAGAAAGGTCTTTTCCCAGGTCTTACCCAAACACCAGTACACCCAGTGTACGCTCGGTCTCAGGACATAAAAACTCATCTAGGCTTCTAGGAATGCCCTGCAATCCCCCAGGGCTGGTGTAGGCCTTTCCATGAGCCTGTAAATAATTAGTGATCTTGGCCCATGTCACTGGTCCTGTTGAAGTGCTTCGGACTATCACGTGTGTCAGGCTGGAAGGATGATGCTGAGCATCCCTTGCTGAGCGCACCGCTGGATAGCACTGCGTGCTCAGAGTCCTGCCAACACAGACATTTAGAGGGGAGATATGTATGCAGAGCAACAATTAACACAGTTAATTGCATTTATCTTTCATGTTGGCAGATCTGCCAACTGTCAGCTATTTCAAACTAACCCATCAGTTAGATGTCTTCACGTTGATAATTGATTCCTCAATTGTATGTGAAAAAATTCACACTTATTAGAGCTAGTTTGCAGTGCATACCTTCTGGTTTTTCCCCTGGCGCTTTGGATCTGTTTGCCTTAAATGGAGGTTAATCATTTCATTTCCTTGGGGGAGAATAAACTATGCTTCATTTTCTTTTGCATTCTGGTAATTGCAGGAGGTTGCAGAGCAAGTTGCAGGGATTTAAATCTCCCGTCTTTCAGGGAGCTGGAGCATTTCCTGCTCTCCTGCTGTTCAGGGCACATATTCTTAGCCCCAAAGCTATGGATACCACGTGTTTTTGCTGAGGAGCTCTGTGCCCTCAGTTGAAGCTGAAGTCAGTGAAAAGTGCCCCGCAGCGATGGGCGCTTCATAGATTTGATGTCAAAGTTAGAAAATTACTCATCCCAAATGTTCTTGTACGTTGAAGCCCACAGGCATCAATGTGGAGGCTGCTGAACACCCTCCACTGCCACCAGTGTTAGCACTGGAGGCAACCAGAACCTTTCTGGGCCTGGCTGTATGTCTGACTGTAATTAACAGAAGCTTAAATGAGCTGAGAATATGGAGAGGGAAATGAGCTAGCTCATGCACTGAAAATTATGGCAGGGACTCACCAAGCTGCTTACATAAAGTAGTTTAGGGGGAGGTGGGTGCTTCTCCAGCTAGGCTGCCTCCCTCTGCCAGTGATGAGGGACACTGCTGGAGTCTTCAATGATACTGGTGTGAAGAAAAGCATCATGAGATCCCCAAATACTGTGATACCATGAAGTCTTTCGGAGGAGGGATCTGTGGGCCCTTGGCTGACTATTGATTATGGCCATTTTTCTTGCTGCCCTCACTACTAGCTCTGTTTGCTTGCAGATGTGATTTTACAACTGTCCAGGCTCTGCACCTTTGAGGGACTCCTTACCCCAACAAAATTCCCCAGTTCTCCCCTCTTTGGCATCCTCTGACTCTGTTTCCTCCCGACACCACACATTATTCAGTCTTGTTCCATTTCTCACTTTACTGGGAACTGGCACAGCTGCCAACTGGAGGAGGAATGGGGAAGCCCAGTCTGTCTCTGGGTTCCTCTTCCCTGCTGTAACAGCTCTCCAGCTCCAGAGACAGAGAGGTGAAAGCAGAGAGATGCACAAAGAGCACAGAGTGGAAGACATACTGGGATCGTGGATATTACAGTATTGTGGTAGAGTCAGTGGCAAACAGGGAGTCACTTGGTGGTGTGTGGACTTGAAACCACAGCCCCACCGGGGTTTCTCGCCGTGCCCAGCCTTTTCTCTGCTCCACATTAGGCAAAAGGCAGATGTACTCAAACATGTGCACACAGATGTGCTGGAGTATGTGCCCACACACGCTTTGCAGGCTCGGCTGCCGGCGCAGGCGTAAGCTCCACACCTCTGGGCCCCGTCCTGCCGCGCAGGTGAGTGCCTGCCCCCGGGAGAGAGGCCCTGCTGGCTCTGCCACGCTCCTCCTGTTAACAGCACTCCTGCTGGCCTGCTCACAAAAATTCGTAGGACAGGGCCCAAAGCAGTTTAGATGTTGTGTTTGTTAAAATGCAGCTGTATTTAATTTTGTTCAAGACTTTTAAAAATAATAACACGCTCTGAACAATATGGCAGGCAATATAACATGAAATCATAAAGCCGTTTCCAGTCGTGCAACACACGCCGGTCCTTTAACATCATAAATTGTCCACCGATCCCGAGCTCGGTGGCATGCTAGCAGCAAAGCAACAGGGTAAGAAAATTAAGGATCGTGACCTGTGTTGGCAGTAGGAACACCATAAATTATTTAAAAGTGCGAACTTCAATAAATGTGATCTACATTTTGTGATTTAGCTGGTTTTCCACTCTATCTGTGGGCGGTGAAATGGAGTAAGTGGTCTATTATTTTGCTGTCTGGTGCATTTCAAAGCCAGGTCATTGAGTCAGCTGACCCATAGGAGGGTCCCCTGGGTATCTGTCCTTAAAGGTTGCACCTGGACTTGTGCATTGGTGTGGAATTTATTGTGGTCCTGCCTCAGTGTCACAGCTGTCAGATAACGGGCAGGAGCAGTCCCTTCCTCTCTCTGCGTTCTCATTGCTGTAAAGTTTGAGTGTTGAACACTGGAGGAGAATGTTGCCTAAGCAAAAGAGGGATTTCATTACGTTTTAAAACATGATAGTATTTGAGGTGGCATTAGAACTGAGCCAGCCTCCACTTAAAATAAATAAATGAACCTGCAAAATTTCATCTTGAGTTAATTGCCTAACCATAAGCAATAAAACAAAAGGGACCTGTAAGCTGTCAAATGAATGATTCAATAACACGTTTGTGTGCTGAGAAGATAATAAAGAGAAGAACCAATATTGCTGTTTCATTGGGCCTCGTAGGCTTATCCTCCTTTCACAGTCATATAAATCAGGAGTAACTACACTTAAGTCAATGAAGTTACCCTGCTGTAAAAGCACTATTTGTCAGTCGGGCATTGGATTAATATATAAATTACGAACCCATTCCAAAGATTTGTGGATTAATTTCCATTTGCTGTTGTTCCAGGCAGGTCCTGCCAACCTTGATTAACTGACCACTGTGTCGCTGGCTGGCACTGGAGCAAAAAAAGGGGGAAAAAAAGTGGGAACGTTGCCTCAGACTTTGATGGGAATGGGAGCAGGTCCCTGGATGCTGCTTGCTCTTTTGGTGTTGCTGTTTGCATTGTTTGGTTATTTATTGTTGGGGTTATTTTAAATAAGGGAAGACAAATGGGGGTGTCTTTAAGGGTAAGGAGGCAGATGCGTTCCTCATTGCTGTGAACTTGTGTATTTGCAGAGACGTGGAGCCCGTGGCAGCCCTGGAGCCCCTGCAGTGTCACCTGCGGGGACGGCGTCCGGGAGCGCTTCCGAGAGTGCCTCACCTCCTCACCAGCAAAACCAGGCTGTGCTGGATCACCCAGGGAGGCTTCCTCCTGTTCGCTGGAGGAGTGTTTGCGTATGTAGCTCTGATCTCTTCCCTGCGTGGTTGCCCTGGCAAAAGCAAAGGGCCTGTTATTAGAAGGGCTTTGTAAAATGGAGGCATCCGGTCTCTCCTTCGGTCATAGTGATTTTGGGCAGGGGGGTTGTCACATTCCTGCGGTTGATGGAGTAGGGTGGTAACCTACATGCATTTGTGGGACAGCTGGAGACAGGGCTCCAAGGCTTAAGAAGTTTTCTGCATGCTGTGGGTGCCATGGAAGGGCTGGGGGAGTGATCTGGGGGCTAGCAGAACACGTTCGGTACCAAAAGCTAAAGACTCCAGGCAGCAGAAACCTATTAAAAAGTGAAAACCTATTAAAAGAAAACTGGTTCCAGCTGGGACCTGCAGTGTGGGGGTCTCTGGGATTTTTTTGAGGTGGCAGTGCCAGGTCTCCCCCTACTCCAGCCTGCCATTGCTGTTGACCAGTGACAGGGCAGGCTGGCTGGTGCTGGTGGGTGACAAGTGGGTGCAGATACAGGAGACTTGAGCCTCCTGGTGCTGGTGGGTGACAAGTGGATGCAGATACAGGAGACGTGAGTCTCTTGTAAGGTGAGAGGGGGTTAAGAGGGGCTTACAGCAGCCACAGGTTCCCTGGTGAGGCTGGATGAAGCTGTGCCAGCACCATAATCGGGTACTTGCAGCCGGTGTGAGGGGCAGGAGAAGGGATCTGGTGCTCAGTCCATGCAAAACTTTTGCTTCTTGCAAACTCCGTGCTGAAAAGGGGGATGCAGAGGCCAAGGGGCCTCAGAGGTCCATCTGCTCAGAAACTGGCTGATTGCAAGCTCCAATGCCTTCCTGTCCCACAGGGGGCAGGGATGGAGAAGGGAAGGTGCTCAGGGACTGTGCAGGCTCCTAGGCTCTCAGGCTGTAATTTAACAGATAATTTAAGCTATTACAAAGTGAGCAATGCCTTACCCCTTGCTTGGGCTGCTTCCATGCGCTTTCTTCTGCTGGCAAAAGTGGAGCGTGGAGAACTGGAGTGGAGCGTGGAGAACTGGAGTGGAGCCAGCTAAAAAATGGACAGTTTGGGGATGTGGCGGGGGTGTTGTTTGTCACATTGCCACTGCAATGAAAAGGGAAGGGCAGCAGAGGGAGAGAATGTGTAGATGGAGCAGGAAGAGGGGAGGACTCCTTTTTTGATGGAGGTGTTAAGCTTGAGCCAGCTTCAGGGTGTTTGTTGAGTGAACACCTCAGAAGTTTACAGGCAGGACTGAACTGTGTTGTGGAGCACTGGAGGGAACAAGTCGGTGTTGAACAAAAGGTCGGGTGAAGGGAAAATATTAAAAATTACATTCCATCAAGGCAGGTACTACATTTTGTCAGTGTTTGTGCAGCACTTGGGATGTTTTAACAGTTTGTTGTTATGGTGTCTGATGTTTTGTGTCTGATGTTTAGGACCCCAGCTTAAAGCTAATGCCTTGCTCTAGAGCTAGTTATCTTCTCTCTACCAAACTCTGTCAGATTGCTGCGGGCAGCACTGCCACCAGTGAAATGCAGTGGGGTAGTTGGTGTTTCTCTAAAGCTGATGCTGAGCTGTTCTATTCTGTGCCTCCTGTTACCTGCTGGGGGGGTGTTTCCCCGAGCACAGTCCTTGCCTGCCAGTTTCACCCCACTCCTCTGGAGCTCAGAGAGCAGCCCCAGTGCACCTCCCCAGAGGAGGGTCTATGCACGTGAAGCATGTGCTGGACACCTGATTTGGGGGTGCACAGAAGGGACAGGCCTCTCTGGTGCTTCTCAGAGGTGTCACTCTTTCCATGCAGGTGCCATATAATGCCTGTATAAGGCGTATGATGGTTTCCAGAGAGATCAGCTATCATTTGTGTTATCCCCAGTGCACATGCACATGGCAGTATGGTTGGAGTTACTGTCTGACAGCGCTCAGCAGGTCTGGACAATCCTCAAATTCCAGTGAGATCTCTGGAGGCTTTACATATAGAAAACCCAGATGCACGGGAGGCCTACGTCTGCACCCATTGCCGTGAGATCATCTGGAGGAACTACCTCACTTCTCTCCTGCACCACTTTTCTAACCTTTCTGCTCCCACGTCAGGCAGCTTCCTTTGCAGAATCACCTCATTGAATCTCAGGCTGCCCAAGAAGTGACTTGACACTGCTCTTACGGTGTTCATTTGCTGTCTCATCTCAGGCTGGGAGTGTCACTCCTCCCCACCCCCTGCCCATCCCAACCTTTTGAAGCGGGAGAGCTTTCTTTCAGCATAACTCTGTTTGCAGTCATTAGTCCAGCAGATGGAGCAAATGGCTGAATAAATGAAACCAGCACACAGTCTGGGGGCAGAGGTAGAGGAGGTGGAGAGAAGCAAAACTCATCAACTAAGTCTCGTTTCAAACCTTGCTATTTGCCAGCTGTTAGCTTTCTGCTCCAAATGGTACGGCACAGTCTGCATTACAGATAGAAAATGGAATCTTTAGGAAATAGCTGTGAGACTGAGAGGAGGATGAGCAGTGGATGAGTTGTTTTGCTGTGGTGGCACTGAACAGGGCAAATGCTGGTCCTGCCTTCCCCCCTGGGATCATACCTGCTCAGGCCCTCAAAACAGCAGTGTTCCATGCTCCAGGCATGATGTCATTGGGCTGAATGCAAATTTTAGGGATCCTCCAAAAAGGATTCAGCAGACACTAGCCTTGTTCTTTATGCTGATGTCGAGCTCTCAGAGTGACATGAAGATCAAGGTTAATCCTGTGGCAGCATTTTTTCAAAGGTTTTGGGACTGTCAGGTCCCAAGCTGTCAAAGAGATGGGTCTCCTGTCCACCCTGCATGTCTGTTATAGCAGCCTGAGACCTGCCCTGTGTTCATCAGTGTATTTGTGCATCCTGCACACCTAATAGTTGTGCTACCAGCTCACTGTTGGATGGGTGTTCCTTCTGGATTACAGAAAGTACATGGTGCCTGCTTCTTGTTACTCTGCAGACACGTTTCCTGTGGCTGGATGGTCACTGTGGTGCAGGCAGGAGCACCTGGCAGGTTTTACAGCAGACTGTCCATCACCCCGATGGAAGGCTCTGATAAAACTAGAGACTGGGAGAAGGTTGTTAAGTGGTTCAGTTCGAGTTCACAGCTTCATTGCCAGCTCTTGTCAACCACAACTGAGGAGCCTTGTCCTCCAACAGCATTTTCATCGCCTTGTGAAGTTGATATTTTGCCACAAGAAGTGGGGAAATGAGTGCTATCTAACACTAAAATTAGCTGCTGGAGCAAGTCATCCATCAACTGGGCTGTTTTCTGCTCAGGACTGCCACTGAAATGCTGGAGACCTCGTCCCCAAAAAAACCAATTATTAATGTCTCATTGCTTCAGCTGTCTGTAGTGTGGTGCGGGTGAGAGGTCTAAAAAGGGCTGTGGAAAGCTCTGAGATGTTCACGCTACAGGTTTGCAGGGTATTCTTCGCCTTTTGAAGGCCTGTCTCCAGTTCATGAGAGAAGAGTGTCAATACCAGAATGGCAGGGGCACCAGAGCGAGGAGCCTGCTGGGGGTGTTGGGGAGAAGGTTTTGTCCTTTGGGGCAGGTGGAAGAAGCACCCTTAGAGGGCTGCTTAGAAGAGTTACACTGCCCCTGCCACCGCTGCCTTTCTGCTCTTCAAACTCACTGCAATTCTCATACCCACTGAAGCTGCCCTAGAAATAATTTTAAAGTGATACCTGAAGCACTGGCCTGGGTTGGGTTATTTTTACCCCTTTTGTGGCATTTTTTCACCAGGGGATCTTAATGTATTTCATAAAGGAGCGCAAATACACTTATCCGGTTTTACACATATTTAGGAGTGCTTTATGGAAATGGCAGGTCAGGCAAAAGTAATGATTACTTATAAAAGGCTTGTGGTTTAGAGTAAGTAGATCCATTCCTGCCAGTTTGAAGTCATCAGCAGTAAGTCATCTAAAATAAGGAAATTTTAACTTCCTGTATTATATTAACTAGCTATTTTTTCCTCATAGTTAAGCATCCTAAAATACCAGAATGCTGATGGCAGTGCAGCTCTGACAGACCCGTGTGCTCTTTTTGTTACAGCTATCAAGCCTCCCACCCCACCTTCTGTCCAGCCAGGAGAGGATGAGAAAGCAAATAATATAGTCACCATCACAGGTATCTCCTTATGCTTGTTCATCATCTTTGCCACCGTTCTTATCACCCTCTGGAGGAAGCTGTGCAGAGCTCAGAAGTGCAGCACGGCCGTCCGCCGAAACTCCGTCCATTCCCCCGGCTTCCGCAAAAACTCGGACGAGGAGAACATTTGCCAAGGAAACAAGCAGCGGGACAGCTTCGCCGAAGGAGGGGATGCCCCCGTTAACATTCCTCTCACCTACAGGAGGAGCCTCCAATTTGCCCAAGAAGACGATGCCTCTGGAAGTGAGAACTTTCAGCCAAACGCCCAAAAAATAATCCCTCCGATTTTCAGCTACCGCCTGGCGCAGCAGCAGCTGAAGGAGATGAAGAAGAAAGGCCTGACTGAGACCACCAAGGTGTACCACGTCTCTCAGAATCCCCTCACGGACACGGTTGTTGGTGCCACCACGATGCTCCCTCTGAGCGGCGAAAACCAAGAGGAGGCAGCGGCAAACAAATTTAGGATCAAATCGCCCTTTCTGGACCAGCCAGTCAGTCAGCCCATGTTCCTGGGGGAAGGCTCTCATGCCAGGCTGGATTTTCCATTCTCCCAGGCCAATCCTGCAATAAGCCCTACCCAAACCTTGGTAAGAAGAGCTCATTTCAAGCACCAGGATAACAGAGGGGACTTGCCCGAGAGGGGCTGTCACAGAAACCCGCACTTTAGAAGAACAGCCAGTTTCCATGAAACTAAAAAGGCCAGGCCTTTCAGGGAGAGAAGCATGTCCACCCTCACCCCCCGACAGACTCCTCTCTACAACTCCAGGACCAGAACGTGGGACCAGGGCTTGGAGGACAGGACGCGGCCAAAATCAAGAAACGCTAATGCGGCTTGTGAAAAGCTGGATCAGCCCCACAGCGCTGTGCCGGGCTGTGAGCCGCAGGGCCACGGCACAAAGTGCCACCACAGGGCAGGTCCCCCGGTGAAGAAGCTGGACCTGATCACCGACCGCCAGCCTGCCAGCCAGGAGAAGGCAGGTGATAAGCCCGAGACCAGCCGAAGCAAGAGGGGCCCCTCACCTAACCCCAGAGGTGCCTGGCGGAAGGAAACGGGCTCGGCGGGCAAAGATAATTCCCAGAGAGGCCCAAGTGTCAGCCCTGCCCAGTACCGGAGGGACAAGTGCCAGAGCTTCCCCTTGGACCCTGAGTTTGCCTTCTATGATAATACTACTTTTGGCTTGACGGAGGCAGAGCAGCAGATGATCGACCTCCCTGGGTATTTTGGCTCAAATGAAGAGGATGAAACGAGTACTTTAAGCGTTGAGAAGCTGGTGATCTGAGTGACTCATTGCAGCCCTGCAGGAGGGGCCTGTGTGGGAGAGGATCTGCTGGATCCATTGGCTTCTGGTGGAAGGAGCAGCGGGAATGGTGTTCCCTCCACACGGAGCGGGAAGGAGTAAGTGCCCCAAGTCTGGCTTGTGGGAACACGTTCCTGTCTAATTACTGGAAAGTGCTTCTGTATCATTATTTTTTGTATGTATGTGTGTACAGTACACACAAATCACCCTGGGAAAGCACGTGTTAGTGAAGGCGTGATGCAGGAGCAACCAAGAGATTTTATTGCATAAAGCGGTCACGTTTCGTGCATTGTACGTGATGAGTGCCACTGATCTAGCCTTCCTCACCTTGTGGACCGTGGACTAGTAGATTGTGATGTCCGAAAGCATTCGTCGTCCAGTATCCTCAGCCATCTGTCCTAATTAGTGAAGTCGTTTCCCGTGTAGAGAACACAAATCTGGAGTTGTGAGCAGTCTTCCTCGTTTTTCTGGTAGCCTTTATTGCACTGTGTTGATTCGTCGTAGTTGCTCAAATAAGTCAGGTGGTGGCGTTTCTTTTAGCTGGGTGCATGAAGGTGCAAGCCACGGATGCTGAGTACTCGGGGTGAATTTAAAATTGAGGGGGGCATTTTTCATCATTCAAGACTGATGTTTTCTTTCTGCTGGTATTTATACCCACAAAACAGTCAGGTACAAATATTTGCAGGAAATGAGCAGAAAAGGGCAGGCTACTGGGAGGGCAAAGAAAAATGGATGATCAAGTTTTAGTGCTCACAGAAATGTTACTGCAGCATTTAACCACCTGTAAAAGGCAGTGAGAACTGTTGAATCAACCATCCTTTCCATTATCAGCTTTGCCTTTATTAAACTTTTAAAAAATGTAAATAAATTGACGATAATACTACTACAGCAAGCTCAAAATAAATTATGAACAAAACCAGCGAGCAACAAATTTATTTGATGAATACCTGTTTTGTGAACAAAGCGAAAAAATAAAATGACCTAACAACATCTGGTGATTCCCAGAGAGTCTTATGGGGGAAATATAAATGTTGTGGGGCTCTTTTTGTGCTTTAAAACCAGAGATCACAAATTGGCGATGACACACTGCTGCAAGTATTCAGAGCTGGGTTGAAACCCCAGTTAACGACGGAGTCGGAGCTCGAGCCAGCGGGAATGAGTCAGAGACTTTGCTTGGCATTTGTCAGGATCGCCGTCTCTTCAGGGAGCTTGCAGAGAGCAGGGGAATGCTCCTGGGCAAGAAAAGAGGAGGTGCTGCTGGTTGAGGATGGAGTGAGAGAAGATAGGTTCAGGCAGAGGACTCTCAGTCTTCCAACAGCTCTCCCATGAGGAGCCCAAAGCTACGTGCCCTTTAACCCGCCCCGTGGGTGTGAAGGAAGAATGAGCACGTGCTCTGGCAGGAGCCTGCTGTCTTTCTCCAAACTGGCTTTCTGAGCAGAAGGCAAGATTTCCCAATCCCGCACCTTCTATTTTTTATATTTTTTTTGCTTCCAAACCAACAACAGTTTTAGAGGGAGAGCGGCAGCGCTGTGCGTTAGCCGGTTACCCCTGGCAGCCCGCTGAAGCCTCCAAAGGGTGTGCAGGTGAGTTGACCCCGCCATTTCCACGGCCTTTTTTGATGTGTGGGACACTTTGCAGCTGCTGCTGGAGCACCACATCCGAGGGGCAGGGTGATGGGAGCTCCCTCTTCCCCAGGAGCCGCACCAGCACCCTGCGCTGTCAACGTTCAGCCCAGTTCGTACCAGCTGCGTATTCCCATAAATCACAGAATCACAGAATATTCCTGGTTGAAAGGGACCTTTGAGATCATTGAGATCAACCACAAAAAAACCCCAACAAAACAAACCCACCCACAAACAGACACAAACCAACAATCCTGGGCACTTAGAACATGCCCTGAAGTGCCATGTCTACACGTTTCTTCTTTCTCCAGGGATGGTGACTCCACCACCTCCCTGGGCAGGCTGTTCCAGTGCCTGACCACCCTCTCAGTAACCTAATTCTTCCTAATATCTAATCTAAACCTCCCCTGCTGCAACTTAGACCCTTTCCTCTGGTCCTGTCATTATTTACTTGGGATTATCATTACTCACCCTCAGCTTGAAAGGCTGTGTAAAGCATTTGAGAGCGTGTCCACGCTTGAGGACCGGTCCAAGGCTAATCAAATGTAACGAGTCTTTAAATTGACTAAATTGAGCTGGAAATGAGACCTTTGAAGCAGTTGCTGCTCAGGTTACTTACCAGCCCTGTGGTGGGGTAAGCTCTGCTGCCTGGAGCACGGTGGCCCTGAAGCAGTGATCTGTCAGCGTCAGGCCCCCAGTGCTACAACATCTGTTTGTGGATTTGCCGAGTCTTTCGGTGCGGGAGACCCTGGAGAAATGGGAGATCAAACGTGCAGCACAGCAGCCTTCAGCAAGCACTTTCCTACCCTTCAGTGGGAGTGACCTGAGCTCGGCGGTAGCCCTCGGGTCAAATAAATACTCTGCTGGTGGGATAAGTTAAAAGAAGGTTCTTGACACTCTTCCTGGGGCTGGCTGTGGGGGTTGTGGGGTCCTCCACAAAGCCCTGTGATCCCCCCCATCTCGCAGGAGGGCAGGGGAGGGGCAGTTTAGATGTAAGACAGCAAGTCAGACCCCTTGTCGGATCTTGTCCCCTTTCTTTCTCAGAGAGAGAGAAAAAAATCCCTGTTACCTTCTGGATGCTGGCTGGAGGCAGCCCAACGGTAGTGCCTGCCTCTCCACAGAGACACAGGGCAAAACGGGCTGCGCGCTCTGGGCTTTACATCCCTCCCTGCTCACTCACTGGGGAACTGGACTGGGTAGCAGTTGCCTAAGCCCTGATGACATCGTCTTCATAGAATCATAGAATCACAGAATGATTTGGGCTGGAAGGGACCTTAAAGATCATTGAGCTCCAATTCCCGTGCCATGGGCAGGGACGCCTCCGACTAGAGCAGGTTGCTCAAAGCCCCATCCAGCCTGGCCTTGAGTATCTTGATGATCAGAGGGATGGAGCACCTCTCCTATGAGGACAGGCTGAGGGAGCTGGGATTGTTCAGCCTGGAGAAGAGGAGGCTCCGGGGAGACCTTAGAGCGGCCTTTCAATATCTGAAGGGTGCCTATAGAAGAGCTGGGGAGGGACTCTTTGCTAGGAAGGGTAATGATAGGACAAGGGGAAACAGTTTTAAATTGGAAGAAAAAAGATTCAGATTAGATCTCAGGAAGAAATTTTTTACTATGAGGGTGGTGAGACACTGGCCCAGGTTGCCCAGAGAAGCTGTGGATGCCCCATCCCTGGAAGTGTTCAAGGCCAGGCTGGATGTGGCCTTGAGCAACCTGCTCTAGTGGGAGGTGTCCCTGCCCAGGGCAGGGGGGTTGGAACTCGATGATCTTTGAGGTCCCTTCCAACCCAAACCATTCTATGATTCTATGATTCTATGTTTCTGCATCGTCTCCAGGACAGCTTGAGCCACAGAAATTCAGCTTATGTTGGCAGACCCTCTAAGCTCCCCAGCACAGCCAGTGTGAAAGCACCAGAGCCAACACCAAAAGAATTAAATTCTCCTATTATGAGCTTTCTCAAGATTTTCATCCATATTTCTGTTCAAGTTCCTACTGTTGAAAACCAGATACAAAATGTGAAGTCCTACTGAGATGGTTTTATTACACACTTTATGGATATATATAATACAAATTACAATATGCACGGATCTGCAAGCAAATAAATGGAAAAGAACTGCCAGTTTAAAAAATGATTGCAATTCAGCAAACAAATTGGCTCATTCTACAACATGGTAGTTAAATGATTTGCATCAAGCTGATATTACTGTTAATTTTAAACTGTTGTTATTAACAACTTGTGGAAAATAAATTTTCAGTATTCCATTTCTTTCAGGCTTTCACGTTGCTCTTTTGTTTCAGTCCAATGAGACAGTCGCCCTTCACTAACTCAAAGTCATCTGGTAAATTACACAGGAACGTACAAATGAATCACGACCACATTTTATGAACTCCTAAGAATATCTGTCCTCATCTTAAATTTAGTAAAATCTGCCTAATTTTAATCTGGGGCTTAGGTCTGGTTGGCAGCATTGTCTTCGGCTGCAGTAATGTGTCTCTGCTGCAGAACTGGGTCTGCAGTGGGAAGCTGTTGGCAATGAAACCTGGTGTCCACGGGTTGTGGGGGTTTACTTCAAATTCTGGAAGCAGGTTAGCAGCTGGAGCACGTCCATCCACTGGTTTGGTTTCACACACTCCGGGAGCCTTCTGCAACTGAAGTGGCAACTGTGGACCACAGTGAGAGCTGCTTAAAAACATTCTCCTCATCCAGAGCAAAGCACTAACGATGGTGCATCACTGATTTGGTTCTATTCTTAACGTTCTCATCACTAAAGCGCTGGCTGGAATACTGTGTCCAGCTTTGGAGTCCTCAACACAGAAAGGACGTGGACCAGCTGGAACAGGTGCAGCGGAGGGCCACGAAGATGATCAGAGGGATGGAGCACCTCTCCTGTGAAGACAGGCTGAGGGAGCTGGGATTGTTTAGCCTGGAGAAGAGGAGGCTCCGGGGAGACCTTATAGCAGCCTTTCAATATCTGAAGGGTGCCTATAGAAGAGCTGGGGAGGGACTCTTTGCCAGGAAGGGTAATGATAGGACAAGGGGAAATGGTTTTAAATTGGAAGAAAAAAGATTCAGATTAGATATTGGGAAGAAATTTACTGTGAGGGTGGTGAGGCACTGGAACAGGTTGCCCAGGGAAGTTGTGGATGCCCCATCCCTGGAAGTGTTCAAGGCCAGGCTGGATGGGGCTTTGAGCAACCTGCTGTAGTGGGAGGTGTCCCTGCCCATGGCAGGGGAGTTGGAACTCCATGATCTTTGAGGTCCCTTCCAACCCAAACCATGCTATGATTCTATGATTCTATGAGAAAGATATAGCCCTTGAAGAGTACAGATATCTAAAAGAACATGCTTGATCATTCAAGGTCCAGAGAGCTTTACATAAACAGTCTCCAATGAAGTCCTGAAAACTGCTGAAAAAGCAAACTAGTCATTCCATGACTGAGATCCATATGTTTTCCGTTAAATTGTTGGCTGGCCATGCTCAAACAACTTACGACATCAGCTTCAGCCAGTAGAAACAGGTGCAGCTCCAGCTATCACAGCGCGGGTTTGGCAGCAGCAGAGGGCTGGCTATTCACTCACACAGTTCCCGTCAGCCTGGACGGGTTTTTTCTTCCCAAAGCAGCAGGTCTCAGCCGCCCTGACTGTTCTCACCGTCCCCGCTCTCGCTTTCAACAAAGAAGGGAGCCCTGATCTTCATGGCTGAGTATTTCAGGGAGTACCACATCCCGTGCCACGTAGACCAAACGATGCCGTTGTCGTGGGATCCGTTGTACCTCCCTGTCCTGTAGTACCGCCCATTGAGGTTTACGGCGTGGCACCTTGCGAGGAGAGGTGAGGGTTAGAAGGTGGGAAGACATTGCGTCATCGCAGTGAGGGACAATTTTCACACAACGTACGTTTAGAAATACCAAGGTGGGATTCACTGACAGGTTCAGACCCGTAGCTATATCTGTCTGCACTGAACTGGTTGTCTGAAGTCCTGCTATAAGCCTACGGAGATCTGCTTCATGCATTTAGTGGAACATGGAGAAGTATATGGGTCATCCCCCATCATTTTTGAGGAAAAACTTTTTTACTTTGAGGGTGGCAGAGCACTGGAACAGGCTGCCCAGAGAGGTTGTGGAGTCTCCTTCTCTGGATATATTCAAAACTTGCCTGGATGTGTTCCTGTGCAACCTGCTCTGGGTGGCCCTGCTTTGGCAGGGGGGGTTGGACTAAATGATCTCTGAAGGTCCTTTCCAACCCCTACCATTCTGTGATTCTGTGATCCTAAAGCAGACACCTACACCGGTCAGATAACTCAACCTGTTGACTCCTTCAACTGTATTAATTAGGGACATGATTCAGTTCACCTCCAGCTGCTGTGGGGCAGGCAAGTCCTCTTGGCGACACGGCCACCCACACCCTCTGTATCCCAGAGGAACCAACTGTTTTCCATACCTGTTAAACCACCAGCCACCCTTGTTCTCTAAAGCGCAGTTGCCTGCCAGGAATCGATCATGGTCCTTGTCAGATGTGGTGAACTCCATCCCTCTGTGAGAGGCTGACCACTGATCTTCAAAACTGCTCCCACCAGACAGAGCGTCGCCAGCGTTACCAGAATAGGTGCCAAACCATAACCTGTAATTGTCCTGCAAGAATATGGGAAACACGGCTTTGATATCGGCTCTCTCTGCCCTTCCTCCCATTTTTGAGCTCAAATTTGCTCTGACCATTGTATCCACTGTAAACGCCTGACTGTTGAAGCCCAGGGTGACTTTTGGCCCCACACTTTAATGACCCTAGTGTGGATCACGTTGGGATTTAAGCTTCCAGAAGGGATTGCTAATTATTGCTGCTGCTACAAAGGGCCTCAGGTTTTATTGTCTTTCCATAACCATTTGATAAACTGTACAACAAGCTGAAAGGTTCTTCCTGGCTCATCAGGAACAACTTGGCAGGAGACTGTGCCAAGTAGCTGCCTTCATAAATTCATCAGTTGTTAGAACAACTCCTGTTGGAATTTTGCTCCTGCAAGAGCTAAAAGCCATTTTATGTCTAGCTAAATGGCCTTGTCCTGGTAGGGATACCTAGAATAGTTCCATTGTGTGCAGCTAACTGATCTCGGAGACGTTTGATATGAGAGGGATGATTTGTTTTGTTGGTGTGGGCTTTTTCCTGTCATCATATTCCACTTTTATTTATGAAAAATAGGAGTAAGGCATTAAATCAAGCTGTTTAAACTTTTAATAAGAAATCTCTAATTGCAAACTGAACATAATGGATACATTTCTGGAGCAGTGAGGGAGTTGGGACTAGGACTGGTTCATGCAATGGAACTCAAGTCCTTGGCTATTTGGGCTACTCACAGGTGGTGTTCAGTGAGGGAAGCCTGCAAAGCAGCACCCGCATTGAGCAGAACACTGTCTAAAGCTAGAACGCAGACATGTAGGGGGCTACAGGAGAGATGGGGAGGGACTTTTTATCAGGGAAAGTAGCAACAGGACGAGGGGTAATGGTTTTAAACTGAAAGAGGGACAATCTAGATCTCAGGAAGAAATTCTTTACAGTGAGGGCGGTGAGACACTGGAACAGGTTGCCCAGAGAAGCTGTGGATGCCCCATCCCTGGAAGTGTTCAAGGCCAGGCTGGATGGAGCTTTCAGCAACCTGGTCTGGTGGGAGGTGTCCCTGCCCATGGCAGGGGGGTTGGAACTAGATGATCTTTGAGGTCCCTTCCAATCCAAACCATTCTATGATTCTATGAAAATAGAGGGATTTTCTGTCCTCAGGCTTTCGCTACTAAGTGTAGTGCTGCAAGTACCTCTATTTAAGACGAACTTACAACTACTCTTTTAAAGCCTTGATGAGAGTTCACTGCTTAAAACAGTAGAGGGGCTTTATTCTGGTAGCTGTGTTTTATGTGACAGCCTGAAACACTCCCTCTAGGCAGCAGAACAGGGTTCAGTTTCCTTGCAGAGGTTCAAACCCTTATCTCCTCCCTCATGGAAGACTCTTAACCATGAGGTTAGAGACAAACACACATGGGAACCCCTGTGGCCTGCAGCAAAGAGCTGCCCTCCTTGCAGTGGCAGAGTTAGCAAGAGAGCACGTGTCACCCGGTGGCTTGGGCACTCAGCGGTTGTGAGGAAGAAGTCACAGGCTGTTTGTCAGCCAGCCAAACCAGGAATCCCAGGGAAACGGAGCAAATAAGTTTTGCAGAGCTGTAATTACAACCCTGGTACTGAAGTCTGATGCTGCACACACAGATCTCTCCTCTCGCAGATAAAACAAGCAAATCGCCACTCTCTCCATTTCTCACCTGCTCCCCCGCAAGCTGTAAATTTTCGTAGACTGCGTAACGTCTTTCCCCGTGCCAGTCCATCAGGTCAATCTTTAATGAGGTCTCCCCTAAACACAAAGCGGTGTCCTCGTTAAATGAACTACCTCATGCAACTGGGAAAGAAATCTGCAGAGGGAAAATACTTGCACCTCTAGTGAGCAGGTCATGGATGTGGTCATTGCCCAGCCAGTATTCATCATTCTTGCCCTGGAATTTCCCAAATCCCAGTTTGTAATCATCCCATTTCCTGCAATGAGATACAAATACCAGTTTCAGCATGTGAGGGAATTAGACAGGTCGTGCCACTTAGTGTGGTAACAAGTAAAACTTCAGCTGTATCTCTAAGACATTGTTTTCTAAAAGTATCTGATTTATTGCGAGCTGAGCTGAGCTTTGTCACTTCTGCCTCAGAAGTAAATGCAACTCCCAGCTTACTTCTGTGCCTGCTAAACCTGTGCACATACTGGGACCAGACCTTCAAACTGCCAGGTGCAGAGTGAGGTTGTCAGTGGGACGGGAAGGGAAAGCAGCAGCTGTCATACTGGTCTGCAGCAAAGCCTCTGATACTGCTCTTCAGCGAGTCACAATTCAAACACACTCCTGGCTGGAAATTAATGTTGCAGTCTAAAATATGCTACAGTCTTGGATGCACGATGGGGTATGGTGAAGAATCAGAAACTGAGCAGAAGCTGCAAGATAAAGCTTCCAGATGAAGTTAAAAGGAAAGTATCTAGGTCTTCTTTGTGCTCCTGTTCCATTTAAATCTATTTTTGATCCATTGACCATTGATTTTTTCAGAATCACTGTTTGGATGTGGCAACTTGTCCTTCAAAGACATGTACTTATTTTTCACCAGGCTTCATCCTTCTAAGAGAAATCTCCTGCTGTTACTTTCTTCTCACCGTTTCATTCTCTTAAAATCTCCTCTGTTATTTATGTGTTATCTTTGATATTCACATATACTTCCTGCGTGTCATCATTTCCAGTTTTAGTAACCCAATGTTTATTCTCTCTCTCCTGTTGTTGTTCGGGATATTAATCCTGCCTGACCTACATACTAGTCAGTGTTCCTCCTCAGGATGTTTTTCATTCACCTGTGCTGAGAACAGGACTACCATGGCTCGAGAGCCACCACTCCCTGGGCAAGCCAGCTCAGAGCCAGTTGAGGTAGCTTTGCAGTGGACTCCACTCACTGTACGAGACACCAGACATGTCCTAAAAGTGTGAGTGCTGTGATTGATAGTGACTTAATCTGTGTGGGGGACATTTCTTCTTCACTGTGTTACCAGAGCATCTCTCCCCCTGGAGATTGTCAGGTGAAAGTTACCTCTCTGGGATTTTGCATGGAGAAAGGACAATCTGGACCAGTGGTTTGGCCTCTTTTTGAATGATCTGAATAAGGAAATAAATGTTACACCACACTGTACAGAATTCTTGATATGAGAACAAATATGTTCAATGGGTCTTGGTCTGTTTGCTGGCAGCAGATACCTGACAATTTGGAGTCTTTAACAGTCTCCAATAACGAAAAAAAAACCAAATATCTACACATTTACACACTCACTCAAATGCAGAGAAGCCATGGAACAAGTGTTACAGATCCATTTTGAAAATGGCCTCACACTACCAATATGCACCACTGGATTGTCCTAATGCAGAGTTATCATCACTAAAGTATAGTCTTGCATATCCTGCCTCTCAAATGCTGGGTTTTGCCAAGCAGCAGGACAGGGATGGGAGCTGGAGGCCTGACTGCAAGCCCTGTTGATGCAACCACGATGTACCCACCTGTTGAAATTCTCCTTGCCGTTACTCCGCCGCTGAATAACGGTCCACCCTCCGCCATCAGACATGTCACAGTACACCAGGAAAGGCTCTTGGTCTGCTCTGGGCCTGATCCGGTAGTAGCCGGTTTTGGTCTTCTTCCGGTTGTAGACCGCGGAGCAATCTAGACAGAAAAGTTTGTTGAATGGGAGGGACAGCAAAGAGAAGACGTATCCGAGAGGCTGTATGGGACAAGGACACTTGGCCAGTCTGTGTGTAGTTCTGCAAGGCTGGCAAAGCCAAAGCAAATGGTTGAGTAAGGTAGCAGCGATGCTGTTTTGCAAACTGCTGGGCCTGAAGATAAGCAGCAAGGCTCAAGAGCCTTTACAGCCATGCCCTCTCAGGGAGTCATTCCCAAATCTTTGGTCAGACACAGGTTGGCTACAGCTCAGGCTGGGGCTGTAGCACGGGCTGCGCAGGACCAGGACTGGCTCTGTCAGCAAGATCATTTGCAGGGCAGCCAATTTCCACATGGGAGGTAACCTCAGCTGGACTTCACACTGAATTGAGGCCTAAAATATCTAAAATAAGAAGCTAAGGTCCCGTGAGCAGCTCTACCAGGGTTATATCTGGAGAATCCCTTTTAGGACCTCCGAGCTTCACACTTTCAAAGATGCTCACAAAGGATGAAATCTTGGCCACAGGTCACAATTCCAGTTATGACAGTGTTCTCAAAGTGACACCAAGGAACACAGCACTCAGATCTGCTATTGAAATACAGAAGTGATGGAGGAGCCAAGGAACAGGGAGGCCGGGCTCCTCCAAACAGGTTTTGGTGCCCACAGCTGAGCCACGCACTCTGGGCTCCTGTAAACCACCCAGGGAAAATGTGCTCTTCAAAAGCAAGACCCATCTCTTCCTAAAGCAGACGTTCAAACTAGCTCTGGTGGAAAGCAGCTGAGAGGCCCTTGTTCCTCTCTGCACCAGAGTCCCAGGTGAGAAGCCCAGCTGCAGGTGTCTGTGTTGTACCTGGGTGGTAGCTGCCTAAATCTGGCCAGCTGACTCCAGCCCTAGGGAATGTCTGCTGGTACCAGGGCCACCAGTCTGCCCTTCTCCTTCCCATGTATTTGACTGCATTTTAAAACACAATCCACTTTATAAATTCCCAAACTTTTAGCAGAAATAAAAACATGACACATGGGACACTGCAGGGCGAAATAAACATTTTGGCAAGCTGAAATTTCCACATACACCACTGCAAACTGTACCTTCATCGTAGACTATCAAATTTCCACTGGTCGTGGGTAATAGTGTCTCGTGCTGCACGCTCCTGTTGCCTGAGAACAGCCCACTTTTTGTTCTATGGTAAGTGTTCTCCAGGATGTCCTTCAGTTGCAGTTCATACAAATAAAGCAAGTCTTGAAGCTGTTTTAACCTTTGTCTTAATTTATTGTTGTCTAGGAGGCAGATATCTTTTTCCTATGGAGAAAATAAAACAAAAACAAAAACAAAACCCCATGCTTCAGTCAGTGGTAAGAACAGAGAGGCAGAGGGAGAAGGAGTATCTGTCTCCTCTTGATCCTAACATAGCCCACTGCTTCTGTGGATCAAAATGATTTGACGGTCTCTTCCTAAGATACAGGAAACTTGCACAGCTTGGGCTGTTGAGATGAACCCAGTGGAGAAGAGTTTTCTAGAATGACCTTGCCACTGCTCAGAGCATCCCAGAATATGATCAGATACACACAAAGTTACTTTGGATGAATAGAATTCACCTCGACTCCCATTTAATGAACTTGGAGCGTTTACAGACTACAAAACAGCTCAGCGTAGTAAGAAGGGGGAAAACCTGCTCTTGCACTGCAGCCAGGCCAAACCAGCAAGGTTCCAGAAACATCTTCTTGTAAAACTGGAAGATAAAAGAGCAAATCAGCAGAAAGCAGTGAGCCTACCGAGATGAGTGGAATAACTTCAGAGCTGCATTACTGTGACCAGGACGAGAATGTTGCCCAAACTGGCAGGGATAAACATTTTAAGTAACATTTAGTCTGTAGCTGGTGTTACTCCATTAAAAATGTAACAAAATAGAGCAAAATTTCTTCCTAGACAGCCAAGCAAACCCGTGCAACAAGAATCACTGGCTATTTTTGCTCTGAGCAAGCTGGGTTGAGTGACACCAGGTCAGGACCAGTTCTAGGCATCAGCGAAACAAGCAGGTTGCCCAGGACAGCAGACTGACTACTCTGCTTAGACATGGTCTCCCAGCTGCCTCTTTCTTCTCCTAGGTCTCTTAGTTTTCCTCCACAGAGGAGGAATTCCAGGCCGGAGGCACACGGGGACCTGCTGCAGGCAGCTCCCAGCTCGCCAAAGTCTCCTTGCCAAGCTCTGTACCTCCTTGCTATAGCCCAAGAGTCATTTTCTCATCAGATGAGTACAGATTGGCTCAGGCTGTGCCTACCTCCTCTTCCCCTTCCCATTCTCTAAAACACATTGAATAAAAGGAAGGCAGTTTTCCGTGAGAGAATGGAGCGGAGTATTTCTTCACTGGCCATAAAATCACCTTTTAAAAAAAATTAAATAAATAAAAGGGCTTTTCTTGTTGCTGTTTTTAATTCTTGGCAATGTCAGTCCAGCCACCAAGAAGGCTGCAAAGCCCCTAATGCTGTGAAAGCCCTATATTATGAGGACAGCAAGAATGACCTTCCTTTAGCTGCAGGCAGATACCTTTTTGCTCTGCTCTCGCAGCCCCATGTCCTTCTTGTGGGGAAGCACCCACCTCTACAGTACTGGGAACGATAAACCATTGGCACAATCACAACGCAGAGGGGTCGTACAGACACTAGCTAAAGGATACGCACCGAAAACCTGGGTGCAGCTGAGCTGAAGCTGACCAGAAGAAGGAGCAGCAGCAACCAGGGCATCATCACGCTCATTTCTTACCACCTGCAAAGAAGCATTGACAGGCTGCACTGGAGGTTTCTTTAGTTCCTCTTACAATTTAATTCCCCCTCACAAGCGTATTAAATTCCCCAGAAAATGCTGCAGAATTTGCTAAGGAGGTTGCTTGAAACTACAGACAGGGCAAAATCAGGAAAAGATGCATGTTAGGGAGAAGCTGAAGCACCATGCAGTGTGCTGACAGAGGGACTGAGGTCTGGGTCCAAGCTCCTGCTTCCCTGGACCAATAAATACCTGGTATGACCCTCCAGCAGCCTCTGCCCCTTCTCCCCAGTGCCCCCACAGATGGGAAGCTACTCAGCATTAATGCCTCCTTGGAGGACTCCTTGCCAAACTGGTTGGCTAAAACCACACAGTCCTTATTCTGTCTAAATTCCCCAAAGTTAAGAGGAATTTTTCCTCCTGGTTGAGTGAGTGTAGGCATTGCCCCTCCTTGGTCCATGGATTGGTCTGTCAGGATGGGATCACCTTGGAGCCCGAGGGCAGACATCACCCATGGGACAGGGTGGGTGAGTTTTTGCTGGGATTTCAGTGGAAGAGATCTCTGCTGCTGACCTGCCCCAGCACAGAGATGGGGCTTTGGTGGGAGAGTCCCAGATGAAAAAAATGGAAAAAAGCAACTGCCACTGGGAACATGCAGCTGAAGGCGAGAGAACAGTACAAATTGTTCATGGCATGCTCGCGTGGTGCTTTAAAAAAAAAATAAAAAAAAAATCAGAAAGAATTAAAAAAATCTGAAATATAGGCTAAAACCAACTCCCCCGCTTCACATCTGGAAGTGCTGCAGAAACTTGGCTTCCCAGCTCTGCACTCTCGGCGACGTGCTTTGTTTCAGCGAGGGCTCCGTTAGCATCCCCACGGCGGCTGGTGCTGGGGCTGCTCCCGGAGCCGGGAAAGCCGCTGGCCAGAGGGGAGCCAAGCCCAGAGCCAGCTGAGAGAAGCAGCACCCTGTGGAAGTCACTAAAAGATGTCGAGCAGGAAAGGATCAGGCCCCGTAGCGTGTGGGTGGAGGCAAAAAAGCTAACAGGAAGGATGGGTTCGAGCGGTGGCTCCTGAAAACCAGGCAGTGCAGACCAGAGGGGAAGAAAGCAACTTCGTCTACACTTTCATCCACACGCATTAAATGCACATACCTGTAACTTGCCTTTCCTTCAGACCTCCTCCTGGTAAGATTAGCTCCCTTAAAAGTCAACTGCAAAAGGAAAGTGCTGATAAACCTGGCTGCGTTTCTAGAGGCTGATGAGATTTTCCTCTCCAGATGGCCCACATCAAGGGCGCAGACGAAGATGGTTTCGCAGCACCAGGCAGTTCCACAGAAATTCCTCGCCTGCAAGAGTTACCCAAACCCCGTTTTGTCTGTTGTTACCCAGTCCTCATCCTGCTGCTTCCCAGTCAGGATAAAGGACAGGCAGGTTTCCACCGGCAGTGCTCTCCCAAGGAGAGGGGCTCTGCACCATTAGCCACCTTATTTGACTAGGAACTAAGATGGGCTTCTTTAAGTGTTTATATGAATCACTCAGACTAATGCTCCCCGAGGGAGTTTTATCTCATGTTTAATACAGCCAGGGTCATCTCAGTAAGTCCATCCTGCAAGGTGGAAATAACACAGCTCTTCCGCTCAGCGTTCCTTTCGCTGCTTAATCTGGTTTATATGTTAAAGCACAGCACAGCTGTAATGGCAAAGGAGCTGCAAATCTGAAGCAAGAAGCGACCACAGGGGTATTAAGCAAGATTCGCTATTCAACTGAAATCTCAGGAGGTTTGCAGTTGTGTAACTCTCCTTTGAGCAGCATGATTAGATTTGCTGGTTAACACAAACAAGGACATTTGTGGAAGAAAGGAAAAAAACCCACCCAAATAAACAGATGGGTGCCTCCCTTTGCGTTACGGCCAAGGAATTACAGATTATTTTAAAGAAAACAGCAGGAATGTGCCATTTTACAGAGCTGTGTTCGAAGGAGGGACCAGGGGCAAAAAGACCAGGCACACAAGCCCATCATAAACTTCTGTATTACTCTCCAGGAAAGCAGGACTGTCCAGCTATTACCAACTACAGCCATGCTGTATATTTCTGCATTTAAAACCTGCATTCCTCTTCTCCCGCAAGAACCTCCGCTGACCCATTTCCCTGCCAAAGCATTATGCAAACGGTGCTTTTCTTCCCACTTGTTCTCTACCCCCAGCTTTAAGCTGGTTTTGGAAGCTGTGAAATTAAATGAGTGGAAACATCTCCTCTCCTCCTTAGTGGGTACTTGGCCCTTTCTTCAGTCCCTTCGGCCAGCGGCTGCAGCTGATGGTGGGGTGCTGGGGTACCACACTCCCGAGCACAGGGGGGCTGTACTCCATCTCCTGGGGTGGTCATCCACAGCAGCCTCTTCCTTAACTGGAGCCAGCCAGCCAGCATTTGGGACACTGCCCACCAATTTGTCTTGCCTTAGTGGCCAACAACCTTCTTGACCCACGGGCACCTCCAGATCCTGGATGGCATCAATGCCGGGCCTGGGTCTGCAGTGGCAGTGTTGGAGTCACGGTGTGACCAGCAGGAAGCATCAGGCCACACGTTTCCAATTCCTGCTGGTCCCAGGGCAGGAGGGGGTGGTGGAGCTGCAGTCCTGGTGGGACTCATGGGTCTATGTTATGCGATTGGAACTTCGTAGGAACAAGACTCAAAGTCCAACTCTCCTTCAGAGACCCCCCCAAACACCTCTCAGAGCCAAGACACCTGGAGCACTCTCATGCTCTCCTGAGGACTCCACCAGTGTTAGCCTCACCAGTGTCTGCATGTGAAAAACCCAGTCATCCAGAATGTGTTTCTTGCGTACTTGCTTCATGATGAACTTGTTTTCCCAGGCTAGATGAAGCTTTAGGAATATCTGAAGCACAAGAGAGGGATTGCCATGAGGTTGAGGTGGGGTGGGGCCCTCACGTGAGGTGGGGCTAGCAGGATGGCGTGTTCATGTACTGCTCCACTGGCCCAGAGCTAAAATAAGTCATCATAAAGAACATGGACACCATGTGATCACCAGTGTTGTTTCCTCACAGATGTTGAAGTCCCCAGGCAATGGGATTGTAAACGCTCCTTCTTTTTTTTTCTTTTTCCTGGAATACACATGCTGCACACATATTCTGCACTGCAAACTCCTGATTAGTTACTTGGAAGGAGATCAAATTCCCTCTTTTTAAGATACTCAGTGATCTTGTCAGCAAATAAAAACAGTTACATTAACTAAAAACCTCCCCACCCTGCTCTCCTCCACCCTCCTTCCAGCAAAAGTACGTAGGTGCTGAACAACAGTCAAGAAAACCTATTATTCACACGTGAAATGCACAGCCAGCATAGCAAGAATGCAAACTGGTGGATAAAGGTGAATGAAGAGAGTGGCTCTGGGGCAGCTCTTGATATTCCTGCAGCCACAGGGCACCGGGCTCCCCCAGAAAGAATGGTCTGGGATGAAGACATGAAGGTGACACCCAATGGATCTTCACTCCCCCAGAGCCCAATGGAACATCCCTGCAGCTGGAAGACAGTGGTGGCTTCTCAAAACTCTTCCAAGACCAGTTCCTCCTTGTTTGTTCTTAAAGAGGGAAGGGAAGAAATGAGGTGGATCACTTCAGACTCCAGAGGAGGTACAGAAACCTGAGGTTTTCACAGCAGGAATCTGACTGCCTAGGTGTGTCCCAGGAAAAATCAGAGCAGTCTACATCCAGCTCAAAGCGAAACAGTTCATTTGCACTGAGTCCAGGTGCTTTATGCATTTGCCATTATATTTATACTCCTCTATCATGTCCCACCTTCCATAAATACCCTGCTCACTGGGAGAGACTGTGGACCAGGCTCCTTTGCAGGCCCTCAATGTGTGAGCTACCGTACATCTTCTGTAGGAATCTGAGCTGCCAGATTAGTTAATGTGTGAGATCTGAAACAAATATTTATTTATTTATTTATTAAATCTAACAAGGAAGGGTTTCATCAAAAGTAAGATAAATTTAAAAGATCAGGATGACACCAGCCACTGGAGTTTCAATCTACGAAATAACCGAAACCAGCATTTGCGCATTAAAAGTCTGTGGTTTGTTAGCAAGGAGTAACCACAGAAATCTGTGTACAAAGGAGGAGTAATGGTGGCAGCCCATGAAACATGCTAGATCTAACTGTTTTGATAACGTTCAAAGAGCAAAGACATAATTCAGTCGAACTAATGAGTCTGCGTGCAGCTTATGAGTATCTAATGGGTTGACACAACAAACGTAATTAGTTTATAAGTTCCCGAGGGCAAGCACAGGTCCGAGCGGATCTCACTTCCATCAGGAATAGCTGTACCAAAGGGAATTAGTCACAAGGCCAGAGGGAGTATGTGAATTATCTGCGTGATCTTCTACCTACCTGAGGTCAGAGAACTCCTCTGACCTAATCCACTCCCATTTGAACTAGAGCATCTCTTTGAGAAAAAGACATTTTTGGTGTAAAAAATTCAGCGTTTGAAGAACCAGCCACAGACCTTAGCATGCTCTTCCACTACTTAATTACCCGCATTGTTAATTATTATCGGGGTTTTTTTGTCCTGAGTGTGAATCTGCCAAGTCTCATCCTGCAGTTTTTTAATCTTGTGATGCCTTACTCTGCGAAGGAGAAGAGCCCTCTGCTGCCAAATGTCTTCTCCCCTGCTTAAGGCTAGGTCTAAGCTGTGCCTGCCCCTGCCTGGGAACCCAAACCCCGTGAGCTGCTTTGGCTGCAGGTGTACCTGCTGGGGGAAAGCCATGGAGTGAGGGGTTGCATGGACCATGTCCTGTGCAAAGCTGGACACCATGGCATGAACACATCATAGAATCATAGACTCATACAATCGTCCAGGCTGGAAGGGACCTCCAAGGGTCATCTAGTCCGACCCCTCCGCAGTCAGCAGGGACACCCCCAACTAGACCAGGTTGCCCAGGGTCTCATCGAGCCTCACCTTGAATATCTCCAGGGATGGGGCCTCAACCACCTCCCTGGGCAACCTGTTCCAGTGCTCCACCACCCTCACAGTAAAGAACTTTCTCCTAATCTCCAATCTAAATCTGCTCCCCTCCAGCTTAAAGCCACTGCCCCTCGTCCTGTCACTTCAGGCCTTTGTAAACAGGTTCTCCCCAGCCTTCCTGTAGGCTCCCTTCAGGTACTGGAAGGCTGCTATTAGGTCTCCCCGGAGCCTCCTCTTCTCCAGGCTGAAAGGAAGAGAACTAGTGGGTAGGGGACTCGGCTGCCATGGGGAGGGAGGAAGGGCAAGAGCCAGTTCTGCTCCTGGAGTGATTTAATTCCTGGTTGTTTAATGCAGAACACATACACAGAGGTGAGAAGAACTATGGGTGGTGTATGGTGGGTTATGGTGGAGGTGAGTTAAGGGGGCTGCCTGTTTTTGGGATCCTGATGCACCCTAGGCAGGGGCAAGCAGCAGAGTTAAGTGGCCAAGACAGTCCAGGGCATACACAGAAGTGCAGGTTCCCGGGGGAATCTCTGCAGCCCAACAGAGCAGTACCCAATCAATGTAATTGCCTCTAGCATTAGGCAGCTGCTGAACAAGTACCTTTCTAGGTCTAAATTTAAGTCTGCTTACAGCCCTTTGAGAGCACCTAGACCTTTTTCCAGATCCATCCCTGACTGATTGTGATTAATGCACTTCTTATCTTCTCTTTCACAAGGACAGATAGCTTTGAGCTCCTCACCCAGGTGTGATGAGGTGCACTGCACAGCCTTTTACTCACACCACGGCTCTTCCCTCTTCTTTCTGGAGTTGTGCTTACCAGGACTGCAGAGCAGAGAGCACAGAGAAGCCAAGTAAAGATCTTAAGCAATGTTTCCAACCCAGCTCCTTTCCTTTTTGTGGATCCAAGGATCTTGCTATTCCTTTTGTCACAAAGCCACATGGCACAATCACCCACGGCTGGCTCCTCCCTGCTGCTACCCCAGGCTTTTTCAGTTACCTGTTTTTATAATGCAGTCGCTGATGCTCCAAGTGTCTGACCTGCCACGGTGTTCTCTCCTAAAGTCAGGATGATTGTGATTTGCAAGACGTGAGAAGCTAGTCCAGAAATGCTTGCAAGCTTTTTGACAGGTATGCACATACTCCATGCAAGTGGCAGGTGCCTCATAGTGACAGTCACTGGGACTGTAAGTAGACCAAGGATTTTTTTTAAAGATCTTGGATGGTCCTTCAGGTACGAAGGTGCCGAAAAGCACCATCCTGAGGCTCTTTGTTCCGAGGCTGACAGTGGATGTATGGAAATGCATGTTTCTCACTCATCTGCACTTACCAGATGTTACAATTTACTCAGGGATAGGCAGCTTTCTTCTTTCCAACTGGTTTTCCATGCTGCCTCAGCTGCAAACTTCAGCACTGGGGTTTTTATCTGGGGCATGGTTTAAAACAAAACAATAACACATTAAACAGAGTAAGACAGCACCCGATCCCTGCAGCACCTCTCTGGAAAAGGATTGCTTCGGCATGGTTCTCCTTTTAGTTATTTTAAGATTGGTGCGCTGGGTTTTCACCAACGTGAACCAGATTGAGTTTATATTCTTCTACCTTTTTAATCAAACGTGATTTTCTAGCCAGACAGTTGCTTACAGAAGCAACAAAATACTTGCATTTTACCGGTAAAACTTGTAATCTTGTTTTAGAAATATAAATTAGTTTGACAGGAATTATCTTCCCTAATCCCATGTTGATTGGCTATTATTTTTATTAAATATTTTATTAGTTGAAGCCTCCATCTACTCTGCTTTCATTTCATCTGGGAGCAAAGCCAAGTTGACAGATTTATCACGATCAGCTCGTCTGATCTACCTGCTTTTAACATTGGCAGAGAATTGATTTTTGCCTCACTTATCTCCATATATCTGCTATCCCAAAACCAATTTAAAATTAAAATTATTTTTCTTGGCCGTCTCTCTTAAGACTATCACGTATAAATGAGCTATACCTACCAATTTAAAAAATCTGTCAAGTTAAGAGATTCTGTTTACCACCCTCTCTGTTATTTTTGGAATGTAAAGTATGTCATCACCCCTCTGAGATATGCATACTTCATCCTGCTCTCTACCCAGTATGTAACTGGATTATTTACTGAACATTTCAATCTCTTCTGCAGTTTGTTGACAATTATGCTATTTTACAGTGATGAATAATCGTTAAGGGATCAGAACTGGATTCTGAGGGGTTTTCAAATGTCAGTATCATGAGTTAACCAGCAAAATATAATTAAAATGATTTACAAATCTTGAACTTAAAAAAGAGAATATTTTCAATGCTTCCTTTTTATTTTTAGCTTTACAAACCTTGGTCCTCGTTCCTACACTTTTCTCCACCAGCTGAGAGCTGGAAATTTTATTTTATTAATAAAAAAGGGGTGTTTTTATTTTAGTCATCTGACTCCAGAAGTTAGGGCTTTAAGAAAATAGATCAACCACCAGGAAACTCATGATGACGCATGAGAGCTGGCAAATCTACAGCATCATCAATGCTCTAAGATTAGCAACATTGAAAGGAACAGTTACGGTGTTATCACTGGCAATGCAGCATCTACCTATTTGATGAAAAATGGGAAGAATTGTTTCTCCCTGTTCAGTGCATCTGCAGCCTCTAGCAAGCTGGTTCATTCACGGCCCTGGCATTCAGTCTGAGTGCCAAACTGGAAACAGCCCAGCCTCCAGCCCCTCCGTTCACTGATTGTTACAGGTTGCTTTGTGAAAAGTCCGCTTCAATACCCAAACTGCCTTCACACCGTGATGCTTTCAGAGCCCAGTACAGGGGAAACTGGACTAGTGTATTTCTACACTCTTCTCTGTTATGGTCCTCCCCACAAAGGGGCTCCACAGGCACAAGCTTCTGTGCAGAGCAATTCACAGGATCCCCACACGGTTCACAGGACCAAGCCTGTACTAAATAATCTGCACATGTAAACTTTTTTTTCAGAAGTAAGAGAAAATTAATTGAATTTTTCTTCTTATCATCCGGCTTAGTTTCCAACCATCTTTAGCTTTTACTCAAATACATAATTACCTGAATATATATATATGAGGACAGGCTGAGAGAGCTGGGGTTGTTCAGCCTGGAGAAAAGAAGGCTCTGGGGAGACCTTATAATGGCCTTCCAGTATCTGAAGGGAGGCTACAGGAGAGATGGGGAGGGACTCTTTGTCAGGGAGTGTAGTGATAGGACAAGGGGTAACGGTTGTAAATTGGAAGAGGGGAGATTTAGATTAGATACTAGAAAGAAATTCTTTACAGTGAGGGAGGTGAGGCACTGGAACAGGTTGCCCAGGGAAGTTGTGGATGCCCCATCCCTGGAAGTGTTGAAGGCCAGGCTGGATGTGGCCTTGAGCAACCTGCTCTAGTGGGAGGTGTACCTGCCCATGGCAGGGGGGTTGGAACTCGATGATCTTTAAGGTCCCTTCCAACCCAAACCATTCTATGATTCAACGATTCTACACCAAATATATTTATCTCATTACTTGCTACCACAGCCTGCACTAGCTACTTATCCACCTATTTACATATACGACAGACTTGAAAGGGGAAATTTCTACTTAGTCTGCTGTCCAGAAGTGACCCCTATTCCCAGCATTCATCTTAAGGATTTTATTTCTTTCGGGACAAGACGCGTACGGAAAGTCTCCCACCACCGGTTTAACGGCACCTACCGGGACCAAGCTCCAGCAGCCCCGGGAGCGGCCCCAAAAGCTGGCTTTGAGCTCCCTCTGCTGCCGGCCCTGCCGGGGAGAACCCGTCCGGCCCAACCCCGGCCTCGCCAGCAGCGCCGAGTTCCACCCCAGGATGCTCATGCCCGGGGACCGCTTGTCACTTGCTGGGGAGCTTCCAGGCAGGCGGGAAGCCTCTCTGCAGCGCACAGGGCAACGCGCCGCATTCTGCCCCCCAGGCTCCCATTCTGCAAAAAAAAAACCAAAACCAAAAAACAACCCCGAAACAGTGCTCAAAATATCAGTTCTCAATATTATGTGAGAAACAGCAGTGCTTGATGTGAGGCGTCTCTGCCCTGCATGGCGGCAGTCGCTGCCACAGGCCATGGAGGCCCGAGCGGCGGCCCACCTGCACCAACCAACCTTCTCCCCATCGCAGCCCCCCCCAAAAGCCGCCATCCCGCGGGGAAGCGTATCGAGAGGGGTCAAAGCCCAGCAGCAGCCACGGCTACAAAGCCCGACGGGCCGAGGCCGGGGAGAAGGCGGCAGGCCCTGCTGGGGCGGCCTCGCAGGAAGACAAGACCCCGGCGGGACGGGCAGGCCTGGCCTCGGCGGGCACCGAGAGGCGCCTGGAGCCGCCGGGGACCCGTTGCCCCCCCGCTGCTGCTGCTGCTGCTGCTGCTGCTGCTGCTGCGGGCCGGGAGGTGTGGGGAGCGGCGGCGGAGCCGTGGCCATGGCAGCGGGCGGGCCGGGCCCCGGCCCAGGTGCAGCCGGTCGGCGCCGCCGGGCCATTTAACCGCGGCCCGGCGCGGGGGCTGAGGTGCGTTCCCGCTCCGCGGCTCGGCCTCGCCTCGGCGGGTGAGTTGGGCTTCGCGGCCCGGCGCGGGGGAGGGAGAGAAGGCGGGAGGGTCGGGAGAACAGCCCTCAGGAAGTCTAACGCAACTTTCCGCTGAGTCCGCCGAGCGCCGGGGGCGGGTGTCCGGGCTCGACTTTGAGCCCGGTGGGGGGCCGCGCTGAGGTAAGGGCGGCCGGGGGTGAGGGGTAGAAGGAGCTCCGGTGTGGCGGCCGGGGCTCGGCCTGCGGGGCCTCCGCCGTGCTGCCAGCCCTTCTGCGGGGGTGCGAGGGGGCTGCTGGCGGGGCCGTGCCCGCCGCCGGGGGGTTCCCTCTCCGGGACTGCGAGGCTGTGCCCGAGGCGGGTCTGAGGGGGTAGAGCCGCGGCGTGAGGGGACGGAGTGCGGGACTCCCGCCCGCCTTTGGGGCTGTGCCCCGCCCGGAGGTGCCAGCGGGGGCTCTTAGGTGTTTGATAGGGTGAAGGTGGGGGGAGGGATATTTCATCGTGAGGTAAAGATGCAGTTTTAGTGTTATTGTCACTGTGGGTTATCAGGTGTAGTCAAAAAACCATCATCACGCTAAGCGCACTGGCTTGTGGGGGTGGCAGAAATCATTGAAAATGAAGCAGAATCTTGTCTGCTGATAACAAGAGCGTAGAGCTGGTATCCCCTGTTTCTCCTACTGATCTCTCTGTAACTAGATGTGTTTCTCTTCAGACCAGCAGAGCAAGAACAGGCAAGATGACAACTGTGAGGTATGAACAAGGGGCAGAGCTGACAGAAGGGTCCAGGTGAGTGGAATGAACTGCACCAGCGTATGGGCTTGGCATTGAAGTGTGTGGTCACCTCTTTAGACTTTTAGTGCTTTAAATCTAACAAGAATAATGCAGTGCTTGAAGCTTATATAGCATACTGTCTTTGTGGGTCCTGTGTACTGTCCTGTCCTCCCCCCCTCCCCCAAGGCTGTTGTCTGAGAGGAGTGATATCTTTGAGAGAAATATGCTGTTATGATTTACTTCTTACAAGTAAAAAGTAAAGAAGAACTTACTTCTTGTAAGTTAAGAAGTACAAAGCACCTAGCTCTGGTATAATAAACTCATGGCAGTAAAGCCTGCTGTCTTCTAGCACCCAGAAACATTGTCAAGGTCTTCTGTAGAGCAAGATGCTCTTGCTCTCTTCTCTTGAGAAGCTTCAAGTCTGAAGTTCCCTTTAGCCGTGAGTAGTCAGAAAACCTTATGCTCTGTATGGAGAATGTGTGTGTGTAGGAACTAGGCTCTTCTAGTATATTCTCATTTTCCTCTCTTCCACACCCAGGCTAGATGTAGTAGCTTGTGGCAGAGAGCTTGTTCCAGTTTGGACAACAAGTAGATATAGAGTGCTCAGCAAAACAAACTCCCTCTGAGGAAAGCATTATCTAGAACTGAATTTTTGTGTGAGAACACAATGGAAACCATGTACTCGGGCTTGGCTTCTGTTTTTGTTGTGTGTTAAAGATTGGCTTCCTAACCCAAAACACTAGTGTTGCTCTTTCTTATTTGGGCTTATTTTAATCACAATAGATAAGAAAGTGTCTTTTGGTGCACTTCATGTGTCTACAAGTTTAAGTGAGCTGCAGCAAAATCGCTGTAGCAGCAGCAGTCTGCTTTAATGAGTGAAGCATTGCAGGTGTACATTAAATGGAGACTTGCAAGTGAAATCCCCTAAGAATAGCTGGGAAGCAAAGCTGAATGGCCAGGTATCACTAGAGCTTTGCTTCATTTCTAGGAAAAAAAGTGAGGATACTGGAGCTGGAAAACTACCTTTAAATACCAAATTGTTGGGGGGGAGGGGAAATAATTCTTCTCTTCAGCCTCATACTGAGTGCAGGTGGTGAACCATCAGTACTGGTTGCTGACACTGTAGGAAGTGCATCATTAAACTTCTTGCTTAAAAGGGAGTTTGCCCACACTGCAGAAGCAGCCTGTTGTAGGGCATGAAGAGTACTTGGTTCCTCTAAGTTGTTACAATAAGGCTTCAAACATGCTAGATTGCCTCAGAACAGCATGGAAACATCAATATTGAATGTGTGTATTTAGTTGCTCCTGCCCAAGAAGCAATGATGCCAGGGACAGAGCCACAGCAAACACTGTGGCTGTGCTATTATGCAGCATGGTATTTCTGTGGAGGAGGCTGAATTAGAAACTCCTGGATTGGGATGTTACACTTTATTTTCTCTGAAGTCAATCATGTGGCCTTCAAAACTTCTCAGGTGGCTGAACAAAAACGCGGTCTATAGAGATCCTTTTAAGGAAGCTATGGCATGCAGCCACTACCCTGAAAAAATGCTGTTCTAGCACTAGCTCAGCTGCTGCTCTGGTCTTCCAGTTTCCGGTCTGGTATCCTGCTCTGCACAAAAACATCTCTGTGCTATGGCTTTTCCTGGTGAAAACATTCGTTCTCTGAACAAGTAGTTTACTGTAATAACGGTAATGTCTTTTGGACTCTGAAGCAATTTTGCATATGTATATTTCTAGCACTTCCAGAGTCTGGACTGTTAAGTCTTCAGTGGATTCTTGGATGCACTACTTCAAAGCCCTTTATCCTGTTGCTGTCCTATCCTACTGTTCACTTCCTCCCCCCTGAAGAGGAAGTTTTGAAAGATGGATTGCTAACAGAAACTTGGTCAGTACAAGCCAAGAGGTTCTGCTGTGCCAACATATGGAAAGTCTTTCTTCCCCTGGTATTCGGTCTAACAGGCCTGTGCTGTGTTCCAGGCTGCTTCTCACTGCTCAGCTGACAGTTAATATTCTTTTCTCTGGAACAATGAAGGGGAACAATGTATAAAGTTGACATCTGTATCAGTGTCTGACTTCTGTTATTCCTTTGCCAGCTCTCCTACAGCAGAAGAGCCCACAGTAAAGATTGATGATGGTCGCGATGAAGATAATGAACCAGACGGCTGTTTCAGGTAAGCTAGGGATACACTAGATGTCTTGTTTGTCCCCAAAAGTAGAAACCTATTAGCCAAAATAAGAAGGCAGATGGCTTGCTGAACTAGAGGTAAACCCAGTAAATCGCTTGTATTGACATTTGTTCTAGTATATCATAAAGGCAAGTAAGTTCAGGAAGCTTCTTTATGACTCTAGAGATGAAAGCCCAACCCGAGAACTAGCTGCAAGTCCCTTATATTATGGAGAATGCATAACCAAAACTGCATTGATTAAATTTTCCCATAGTGACAAGTTTGGGAGAACACAGAAGAACAAATGCTGGTGAGAAGATGAGGTAAATGAGTATCTGAGGCAAATAATAAGCATCATGCCCTTGTCAAGACTAAACTCTCTGAACTTGCTAGTGATTAACTCTATTCTTGAAGTAGTTATTTTTCTAACAGTGTTTAGCTCTCGTCACCAGACTACTGACTGCTGTAGCATACTTAGTCAAGTCAGTGACAAGTGAATAGACTTGTTTTTCTGTTTCTGCAGCTCAAGAACAGTAAGATTAAGTGTTATCTCAGTTTTGCCATGTGACAACATATCTTTCTAGAATTCAGAAGTTGGCATTTACAAATGCATTTCACAAAGACTATAAACTAAGTATTTGACTAAATACGCTACATTTTCTTCAACTGATTTAAGATGTCAGGCCAAATTGGAGTGGTGTGTCTATGTTTCAGTCTTTAATGTACCTAATAAATGTGCTTGTCCTTAGACTGTGGAAGTTGAAGTCTTGGTGTACTTACTACATTTGCAGTGTAGGACTCACTGGGTGAAGATGTAGACTAAAGAACTGTTAGTGTAATTATTGCAGTGCTTCCTTAGGTATTAGACATTTTGAACACAAAAGAACCTCCTATATGCTAGGCTGCCTTCAAGACAAGACTTGTTATTACATCCTTGACTTCCATGGGGAAAAGTGGGTACTACAACCTAAGTATTTCCTTCCTGCTGAAGGATGCAGATGCCTGCTGGCTAGACCTTGTTTTTTAGTTTAAAGTTTCAACTGGTATTAGTATTATTAGTAAAGTTTTCAACTAGTATGGGCTGATTCAGTGAGCCCAACAAGATGCTTCCTCATCACTTCAAAGATACTCAGCCTTGTTGTAAAGGGAGTTATTGAGGTGTTAAGGATGTGCACCTGGTGGAATGCAATGCTCAAGTTACCTTAGAGGAGACAAGTAGCTCAGACAGGATCACTGGGGTGTGATACGCATTATTGAGCTGACAAAGACTTCCTGTAACAGTGGTATCTCTAGTGGTGGTGAGGAGGGGAAGTCTAGTAGCTGTATATAGCAGGATATATGAACAATACAAAAAGAATCTACCAGTGCTTTTTTGTCAGTATGTCAGAACCTTTAGTAGGTCCTATTGTTAGTGATATATATGGAGAAAGTGTTTTCTTTTAAGTGTCTAAGAAAAGACTAAGTGCTTACAGCAGTTAAGTAATTCCAAGATTGAAAAACAGATTGCTAGTCTGTTAAGTAAACTGTTAGAACTTGGGGCTTGCAGATAATTGTTTCTACCTTAGTTCTTGGTGTAACCTAAAGATACTTCCAGCTAGTGAGAGAGTTACAGAAGGTTTAAAGCACACCAAAGGAGCAACAAATTTTCTGTAACTGAAAACATGAGGTGGAACCCTGCTAGGGCTGGAGATAACGCTCACAATTGCAAGAACTTAGCTTCAGTAGCCCATTTGCTTCCAAGGCACTTGAGTCTTTATTCTGAAAACCAAACCAACATTTCTTTTAAAGGTAGAGGAGGGATTTTTCTTTCTCTATTCCAGGAGCACAGAAGTAGTGGAGTTGTTAACAAGTGCAGCTTTTTCCAGGCCTGGAAAAAAATTTCTCTGATATAATAAGCTAATATCTTGAACAAGATGCCTTAGCAGATGTTTATCCTCTTTAATGTTCCTCTTGACCAATAGCTGTTGGATAAGCTTGCTTCTTGAATTTTATAGCTGGGCATTAAGCCAGACTTCTAGTGGTCACTGGAATTGTGATGCTAAGTAGTGTTTTGCGTAAGTACATACTGCTGTACTTCTAGGGTCTGTAACTGGTGAATACTACTTTTAACAAGTGGTCAAAGTATTGCTTTCAAGTACTGTCTTAACCTATATACTTCATGAATGCAGCTGAATAATCTCCTCTTAAGGAAATCACAGCTATACAGAATTCTAAAACTGAAAGAATGTTACAGTGCTCTTGTGGCTAATATCAGTAGCAAAAGGTCACTTGTCTTGATGCCAGTTCTGTTCTCTTGCAGTGCAATTAGGAGAAGAATTTCCCCATTTGTGATGTCATTTGGATTCAGGTAAAAGATTGTGCTTGTAATGATATTGGTAAAGTAGAAATAGTCCTTATTTCTGGTGTTAGAACTTGAAGAGTTCCTTGAACAACAGTGACTCCAGCCTGGTCTGTCTGGAAAGTACTGAATCCCCTATCACCCCCTGAAAGGGTGACTTGAGAAAAGTACTTTGGGAAAGAAGTCTTAAAGAGATATAGCTACATTCTCCAAAGAGAGCTGGAAAGCAGAACTGTAAATGCTGTTGACTGGGGAAAAAGCTCTTTAATGGCTTACTCCAGGCTGTGGCAACCTTTGAAAGACCACTTAGATGCCTGTATGCAGTCTAGGTGCTGAAACAAGGTAAGCCATTAAAGGCAATTATTTTTAAGGGACCACACCAAGTCATGAGTGGGAGGGAAGGTGTGTAAGCCAAAAGACAGCACTAACACTTGTGTGCCTTAAAGCATTCAGGTTTGCACCACTTCTAGGTAGCTATGGAATTATGGGTTAATAACTACAGCTGAGTTGGAGGTAAATATACAGTTCCACATGTTGGATGTATTCTGTGCAGATCACTTTAAAAGGCAATTTGAATCCTTCAACTGCTTATAAAGCAAGCCTCAATCTGTATGTAAGAGAACACATTCTCACTGAAACAGCTTAAAAAAATGTATCTGGACTCGTGCTCTTCAGTTAAATGTCACCAATTCATTCCTACCTCTCAAGTTGTGTTTTTCTTTTTTGCAGAGTATTTGGAGTTGTACTTATCATTGTGGACATTATAGTCGTGATTGTGGATTTGGCTATTGGTGAGAAGAACGGTGTTAGAGAGATTCTTGAAGGTGTTTCCCTGGCAATAGCACTCTTCTTTCTCATGGATGTTCTCCTGAGGGTGTTTGTTGAAGGGTAAGACATGGGCAAAAGTTAAGTCAGTGTGGCAAGCCCTTAGGCTAGTAAGGAAGCAATAGTTCAAGCTTGGACTATGAACATGTCCTGTAGGCTAATTTTCTGGTCATAGAAAATGGCCACATCTTTTCTTGGTGGTGTATATTGTCTGTTACCTTTCTATAGAATAATTTATGAAGTGCTTTTGATGTAATTGAGCACTTAGAAACTGCATCAGATTTGTTGTGACTTAGGTGTGTAGACCAGGTGAAGGATCACTTTTCTAAGTGAGCCTTCAGTGCTTAGTGTAAAGAACTACTTCAGAAGAGCTTGTCTCTAGCAGTAGTTCTGTAAAGGTGGTCCTCTTCCTGAAGTTGTCTCAGTCTTTGCTATCCATTTGGGCACCTGTCTAAAACTTCCTTTTGTTTCAGGTTCAGGAACTATTTCCGGTCTAAACTGAATATTTTGGATGCATTCATAGTGGTGGGCACTCTGTTAATTAACATGACGTACTCCTTCTCAGAACTTGCTGCAGCAGATCAGATACCGAGGTAAGAATGGTATGGCAGCTCCTAAATGTGAGCTCTCTTCTTGATAGTCTTCTGAGAACCTTCTTGGGCACCTCTAAGCTAGGTGTGTGTGTAGGACATCACAAATATGGCTGTGATAGGTGTCTCTACCCTTCATCAGTCTGTACCATGAAACACTAACTTTGGTCTACAGTTATGCTGCAGACTGTCCCTGTTTGAAAGGCAGAGATGATCTAAAAATATCAGTTGGGGTAATTAAAAGCGAATATTGAGACCATCAAATGCTCTCACTCGTGGATTTTTTGGGGGGGTAAGGTGTGCAGCAACCATGATAAAGAGAGGAGAGTCTGAAGACAGCCAGAAAGAAGAGTTGGATTATAATAGCAAATGGAACATGGTAACATATATTGGATTTTTTAGGTGTGTTGTGGTGAGGAGAAGCATGCTGTGCATAAGTTAATTCAAGTCATGTTTCAATCTATCTTCTACAGATTGATCAGATGATAGAGATAGAGAACTACAACTCTAAGATTAGTTTATCTGCCCTAGGTTTGAATTAGTGAAACTTGCTTGCATCAGTGAGGGAAAGAATTTGAGGGTGTTTTGTTTGTTTTTTAAAATAATCACCCCCCCACACACTTCAACTTGCTACTGGGCACAAGGGGAGCAACATTATTCTAGAAGAAACCATCTCAAAGTCTAGTTATTGAGGAACCCAGAATAGTTGGACAAACATCTGGAAGTAGTAGTCCTCTCTTCAAATGCCGGCTAAACTCAGGTTTCAAAGAGTAGAACTGTCAAAGGAGTAGCATTTGCAGCCTCAGAATGGTAAAAGGCTGTTTATTTCTAGGTCTTTTAAAAATTAAGCAGAATTTAATTATTACTTCATGCTTCTCTGAGCATGTTTTTCTAAATCAGCTTTCATCTTATGTTAAAGGTAGGAAAAGTAACACTGTGACAGGGTCATCTGTGCTGCTGTCTTTACTAGGCTGCTAGTAGTAGGCCTGATGCTGCACTGACCCATCCTGTTGCAGACCAGTGTGTGCAAGTTCCTTGTATTCTAACCTGCTGAAGTTCCACTTCAAGATGAGGAAGAACTTCTTTATGGTGAGGGTGACAGAGCCCTGGAACAGGCTGCCCAGGGAGGTTGTGGAGTCCCCTTCTCTGGCGATTTTCAAGACCTGCCTGGATGCAGTCCTGAGTAATGTGCTCTGGGCAATCCTGGTTAGTAGGGGAGTTGGACTAGATGATCTCTAGAGGTCCCTTCCACCTCACAACAACTCTGTGATGGGGATTTAGAATGGGCTTTTTTGGTCACATAAAAAGGAGTTCACGCTGATCTCGGTAGGCCCCAGCTGAGCATCTTCTGTCTCACCCATGCAATTCTTGAGGCCCTCTGTAAAGCTTCCCTTGTTAAGGGCTCCTTAGTCCTGTTCTGACCAAAATATTACTACCTGGCACTAGATGATACATCAGACTTGGCCAAATCCCAGATGTTGAGATGGTTTCCCCACCTAACAGTGCCTATACAATGCAACTAATTCCCGGTAGCCTACCTGGTGTGTGTTAGTTTTATTTCCTCAACAAGCAAACTGTAGTCTTAAAGCACCTGATATGTTTCAGGACAGTTAAATCTGAGCAGCTTTTATGTGGATGAGAGTATATATGTGACAAGTGAGATTTCAGTGGCAGTCCATAGAGGTAACATGCCCTGATGGAGGGGTATGGTCTGTTTCTAATCTGATCTAGCTGGCTGTGCAGTGGGATGAGTTACCTGTTTCATTGGAGTCTGACATGTTAAAGGACATTGAGGAATGAGAGTAGTGTATCAGTCTGGGAGCTAATGTTCAATGGGCTAACTTCCTAAAGGGCAGAATGCAAACTGCTTTTTTCCTGAAGAGCTGCTGCTCACGGTTGTGGTTCAGGCTGGGGAGAGTGGCCATGGAGTCTTCACTCCAGTATTGGTTTGTCTCCTTGGCTTCTAGCTCCAAGGGAACTCTGTTTTTAAAACAGCAGGGTGATCTGAGACTGGGAAGGAGTTGGGGGGAAAAAACTGAAATGTTCCTCCAGGTGTCCAGGACAACCATGTTTGGTTGACTTTAAGCTCCGTGTCAGTGGAGAGCAGACTGTCATCAACTGGAAGGTGATGGGATAATGTTCCTATAATACTGTAGGTATTCACCAGGATTCCTATCTAAGTGTATGAGGACCCGAAATATGTGCATATGCTCCTTAAAAGTACATGCTCACATACCTCCTTAAGGAATAAATGTTTGCTTGCCCTAAGCCCTAAGGGTATGTGAAAGCAGCTGCCCCTGTTCAGTTGTTTCCATAGAACCACTCACATAAGCATCTTGTCTGCTTCAAAGTTCAACAGCAGTTCAAAGTTCCTCAAACCAAATCATCAGCTCAAGCTGCTGAATGATTAAACACGGGGTTTATACTAATTTTTTTCTCTCAGGTTTCTTAATCAAGGTATGATGTATAGCTTCTTTTTTCAGCTATTTTTCAGGTGGCTACTTACACTTAAATGTAAACTTGAGAACAAAGGAAAAAATAATTTGGGGATGATAACATAGGTTGTGTTGTTTGCTGGAAAGAGGTGCCTGGGAAAATCTGTTGGAGCAATTAGGGGGTTTCCTAGTTCTGTTAGCTGTTCAGAACATGTACTCCCCAAAAAACCTCAATAAAACAAGGGTATTCCTCAAGCATAGTATTCTTTCTCCAAAATCAGCCTAATAAGTCATAGTTCAGTATATGGAAAAAAAAGCTTCAAACTGTCTCTGAAACAGCTTTTAAATAGTTGTAAGCTTTCCAGCTAAGCTTAGTTGTGTTAATTTTCTTTCATGACTCTCCTTTAGAATGGTTATTTTCCTCCGAGTTCTGAGAATTGTCATCTTAATCAGAATATTTCGCCTGGCTTCACAAAAGAAGCAACTTGAAGTGGTGACCAGGAGAATGGTAAGTTGGCCTCTTAATGTATGTGGGCTACTGTTACAATTTCCAACTCTCTTTCTCCAGGCAGCCATCAGTGGTGAGGAGCAGGGCTGCCCACGCAGCCTGTTGGTCTCCAACTGATCATATGGCTGAGGTAGCGTGTCTGTTCAGTGTCCCCAACAGGGTACCAGAGCTTTGCCCCCAATTTCTAGTGTAACTAATAATTCTTAACTCGGCTCAAGTCAGCAGTGCCTTGATCTGGAAGGCCCCCATATCAAAGTGACTGCAACGCCACCATGCGGCTCAACTGATAACTTCTCGTTTGTGTGGTGCACAGGCTGCTTTTCCTCCCATGGGGGAGGATGGGAATTTTAATGCTTCTATTGCTTATTCCAGGCAAACCCAAAACAATCTAGCTGGTGAAGCCCTATCCGTTGTAGATGCCCCTTATTTTCATCAAAGTACAGTGGTACTTTAATCTTCAAGTATGTCTCTTTGCTCGGAAATAAGCAGTCTTAGTTATGCTGCCCTTAACTTTCTTCTTCCTTCCTTCAGCCCCCAAACACTCAAATAGCAATGACAGATTCATGCTGCAGTCTGCAAAGAATCTGTGGTGGTGTTTCCACTAGAATAAACTGATACTTCGGGGTAAAAATTCTTCATGTATCTTCTACCTAAACACTAACACAATAAATATTATTCTTGGCTAATTCTGTCAACCTTGCTATAGCAAAGTGAGGCTGTGCTACTCATGACTTAATTTCAAAGTGTAGATAACTGGTTTTTCCTAGAAACAGGCAACACTTGTTGATCTTTGACATTCCTTTGGAAGACTCTATTTTTATTTTTTTTGGCAGGTCTCTGAAAACAAGAGGCGTTATATGAAAGATGGCTTTGATCTGGATCTCACTTACATTACTGGTTTGTGGAAGCAAATGATACTTTGCACATGTAACATCCTGCTAACACTAGTCTGTTGATAAGTGCTTGACATGAAATATAGGCCATGTTTCAGACTAATGAAACTTAAGTATGAAGTGAAACCAGGCCTACTCCTTTTCTGTGGGATTTTGAAATATGGATTCCTGACTCTGACACTGTTCTCAAGGATTAGCCTTCTGGGAGAGAGGTTGTACATGGTGTGTGGAATGATACAAATTCTCCTGAGGCCTAGGGGACTAGAGCTGAGAAACTGTTGACTAACTCATAGTATTTCTGGCCTGTGATTCTATGGAGACTGACACTTAATGGTAGCTGATGCTTCAGGAAGCATTATTCTCCTGTCCTACCTATACTAAATGCAGAAGAAAACCTCTCTGAAATGAGTAGGTGGTCCTTATAATTAGAGTAGAAATAAGCAGTTTCATAATGATGCTGCTTTCAGTCGTGTAGCTCTTACATGTGGAGAGGGTTCCCCCAGTCGTTCTGATTGCTGTCTCTTCCACAGATCGCATTATTGCAATGTCATTTCCATCTTCTGGGAAGCAGTCTTTCTATAGGAACCCCATAGAGGTAAAAATCTCTGCTCTACCAAGTTCAGTAATTTGGAATGCTGTTTCACTTCTAGGTTCCCACTAACTTATGTATGGACTGGATTGTCAAGTCAGTCCTAGTCCTGCTGTCTTAAAAGATCTGCATTAAAGCCCTTTAGAGCTATGCTGTCTGATAATGTGGAAACATAAATACAGCAGGGAAGATAGTTGCAGTAGTACTTTTATTCCAGACCAGAACCTGAGCTATTGGGCTGGAAAGGCCTGCTCTCCAAGGGCTGTTTATGAATGAGGTTGCTGGACCCCACTTGGGAGGTGGTGGTTGAGGTGGCAGTGGAAATAAGGAGTAGAGTACTAACTACTCTGAACTTGTATCTTCTTGTTGCTGTAGGAAGTTGCAAGATTTTTGGATACCAAACATGCAGACCACTATAAAGTCTACAATCTCTGCAGTAAGTATGTTTAGCTGCTGACTGTATTGAAATACTGTGAAACAGAAAAACATATTTTCAAGGTATGATGTTGGCAATACTCGATCTCCAAGAATTCAAAGTCTGTCAAAAGTACAGAGTTGTTTCTGACTGCCTTCTGTCCTGAATGTGGCTACTGAGTTCTAGTATCTAATATATTGTACTGAAGCTTGCAATGGAGATATGGGATGCTTCACAGTCTAGAATTCCTTGCTCATGCTGAACAACTGCTTCAATGTTCCAAAAGTCCTGCTAAAGAAGTAGAACACTAAACCTGGGATAAAACTTGGGGTGATGTTGGAGGATTTTTCTAATGAAGTCTCAGAAGAATTAGGTGAATGAATAGTTAAAAGATCTTCTGTTTAGAGGTGGCTAAATCAATGAAAAATACTTCAGGAACAACTCTTTTGTGGCTTGTGCTCTTACAGTAGAGCATCAGAGCTGGAAGCAGACTGGGTGTGATATATAAGCATCAATACTGAAGTTGTGAAATAGTAAAACTATCTTCTGGCTAACAGGGGTAGATGAGGGCTCACAGATGAGGAGTGTGGGGTTCCAGCTCCTTAACACTGTGTAGGTGGTGCTGCTGTCACTGACCCTGAGCATAAGTCAGAATATTAACTTTCAGATCCCTAAATAACCCATATGGAAAGGAATGGCCCTCTGGACCTGAAGATGAATTTTCACTTAAAAGTGAGAGGTGTGAAAGTATAAGCTAAGAAGCACGGTCTTAGCCAAATTACTCATAGTTTTTCCACTTTGATCTGTCTATTTTTATTACTGTACTTTAACTAATATATGCTCAGACCAGCAGTTGTGTGTCAGAGCAACTTTCTTTGTTGCAAGTCTGTTGCCTTTCCTGGTATAACTCAAGATCTTTCTTTGTAGGTGAGAAAGGCTATGACCCCAAGTACTTCCACTACAGAGTGGAAAGGATCTTTATTGATGACCACAATGTCCCAGCGCTACAGTGAGTCTTGTCAAGAAATACATAGGTTATGGCAGTTCTTTGTGAGCATTTGCTTTGATCCGCTAATTTTCCTCTTATGCAGAGACATGCTGAAATTCACTGCCAGTGTCCGTGAATGGATGAGTCAAGATGAAAAGAACATCATAGCAATTCATTGTAAAGGAGGCAAAGGTACGACTTCTGTAGGATACACAGATTACACATGAAATTACATATTATTCTTATCATGGCTTCTTTGATGTAAGTATGGCCTTAAGCCATAGCATGGGATGGTTTTAGAGTGTAGCTTGACAAATTTGGCAGATGCTGTGATGACTAGCAACAGTAGAGCATTGTGTGTTCAGTATTACACAGCCTCATTTCTAGGTGCCTAAATTGGCTCTTAATCAAAACTGGTATCTTAAGATGGTCTTTGCTGACTTCCTGCAGCCCTGACTGCTGGGAGAGCAGTCTCCCAGGGATAGGGACCTGCTGAAACTGGTATTATCAAAAGTGTTGTGCTGCTGCTTTGGCTCCCTGGCAGTCAGTCACCCACACTGAATATCCTGCACTGTAACATGCCTCAAGCTTTTTAATTTCTTGAGGTGGGGGGTGGTATGTTGTAGGTACTGGATTTTTAAATCAAGATACACAAGGTATTATGCAATAGAGTATAATGTATTCTTATAGGAACAGGCTATTCAAAGCTACTGCATATGAGCTGACCTATTGGTGCTATCAGCAACCTGTAGTAGCACAGGAGCTGTTGAAGGGCATAGATAGCTGTACAAATAATCCAGATTTCCCTGCAAATATCTGCCACATCTTTAGCTGCCTGATGTTGCTACTGCAAATACTTGGCTTAAACCAGGTGGTTACTTAACATAAAGAAGGCTCTTCCCCCCCCTCTTGGAACCACAGCTTAAAAGGTTTTGCAAAACTGAACATTGAAACTACCTGCAGGCCAAAACCAGCTTGAAGAACAAGTGTAGGGAGGGGTGACTTGACCTTTGAGGTCTTAAGTTCAAAGCTGAGACTATATTGGAGTCTTAGTGCTAGCAGTCATGATGCCTTTTTAGTAGGGTTGGTGGGGGGGAGTTGGAGCAGAGCAGCCAGTCTTTAACCTAATCTATTAGTGTGTACTTAATTCTATCCCCTGCTAAATGCAGTGTGCAGGTACTGGCCAGCTTCTGGAGTATCTCTAGGAGACTACAGAGAAATGGGAATGCTTTCAAGGAACAAGTTCACAAACTGCAGTACCTTGTCTTTTAACTTATTCTTCACAGAAATACAGGCACTTGAGTACTCTAGTGTCTCTTATCCTGTTATCTCTTCTATATCAGAAGTTAGAACTTCACAAAAATAGTCCCAAATAGCTTTGAACTCCTGTAGTTCAACTTGTCTCTTACTTCTAATACAGGCAGGACTGGAACAATGGTCTGTACCTGGCTCATAGACAGTGACCAGTTTGAGAGTGCAAAGGTAAAAAAATGGTGTTTATTTTTTTGATTCTTCTAGTGTCCAAAATGCTCCTTTAGAACCCACTGCTAGGTGTGAAATGTACTAATACTCTCTATACTGGAAAAAGGATACTGTGAACAACCTGTTCTACAAAAAAGTTCTTGTAAATCTTGCTGCTATGTAAATTCCTTTCTGATGAAGAACTGGGAAAATTGAATTTAATAGGATACCAACTTTGAAGAGCACTTTTTTTTTTTGGAGGCGTAATAGACCTAGGATCTTGAGCAACAACTTTCTTAAACTGCAGATGACTTCTGAGCATGCTCTACTAAGGATAGTGTCACTGTTTTGAAGCATAATGTGAGGCATCAAGAATTGTCCTGTCTTGACTGCCAGCATTACAGCAAGAAGCCTTTCTGGGGAAAGGGAGGAAGATCAGCAAGTCCCAGCCAGGACAGATGCGTGTGCTGCTTTAGTATCCTGGGTCCAGTGTAACAATTGCTTAGAACATTGCTGTCCTTGTTCAATGAGCTTTATTAGGACTATTCCAAGGATGACAGGCTTAATGTATCTGACTTCCTAGTTAGTGCTTTCTTATTCTACTTAAAAGCCTCCTTTAGAAGGTACCAAAACAACTATTGCCTATTTTTACTTGCATTCCCTTATTGGAATTGACTAATGTAATTCTAGTTTACTAGCCACTCCTTGAGAAGGGGAATGGTGGTGGAATGAATATCTTGGCCCTTGAAATTGTCTTCCTATTGTAGGAAAGTTTGGACTACTTTGGGGAGAGAAGAACTGATAGAAGCACAAGTACCAAGTTTCAAGGAGTTGAAACTCCATCCCAGGTGAGCTTGAGCAGGTTCAGTAACAGTAGCCAAACCAACACTAGCCTTATGAGTGCTTATGCTCCCCAACCTCCCCTGCCTTGTTTTAGAGATGCAGGTTCCTATTAATGCTTAACTCCTGAATTTTCTGTACTCTTTCTTGAGGGGCTGGAAGACTATCAACTGGTAGGGTTGCACTGCGTCTTCCCCCTACACTCTTCTGTCCAAGCACATTCCTTATGCCTTTCTCTTTGTAGTGTCATCAAGTCCAAGTTATGATATCTAAGATAACAAATTGCTGAGATCAGGAGAGCTTTCAGTCCAACCCCACTGTTAAAGCAGGGTGAGCTAGAGCTTGTTGCCTAGGACCATGTCCCAGTCAGGTTTGGAATATCTCCACAGCCTCTCTGGGCAACCTGTTGCAGTGTTTGCCCACCCTCACAGGAGCATGACCCTGTAAGACAACTGGGCTGTTTATCGAGGACGTACTGAAGCCTGCAGCCCTGCCTGGGGAGGGCTATGGCACTGATGTGGCTGGGTGGAGGAATGCATCCTCTGGAGACTGCATTCACAAGGAAATACTAAACAAGTCACTGCCTCAGACCACAGCTTGGAGCTTTGCTCATTTTGATTCACAATGTACTGAGGGATTCAGAGGTGTGAGGTGAAGCTGGTGACAGGTGCTTTAGTTGCTGGCATAAAATAAAATAGAGGTACAGCCGTCCTTCAGAATGTGTTTCTGTAACATGACACTATCTTGTGTATTTAAACATGCCCTTTTAAAAAGCTACAGTAGAAAAGCTCCTCCTTCTTGCTGAACTCAAAAGTACAGAATTCCTCTTCGAGCAAACTTAAAAGTTTACTGCTTAAAAATGTAGATGCTGAATTTGTCTAAGATTGTTTGAACTGGGGAGGGGAAGGAGAACAAATGGTAACTTTCTTCTTAGCTTTGGACTTAGAGCTAAGAACTTGACATAGAAGATGTATTTAATCCTACTTCTGACTGTAATTAGTCTATGGGGTACAGAAACTGCATAATGTGTCTGGGTTTTTTGCATTACAGAGTAGGTATGTTGGGTATTATGAGATCCTGAAAAACAAGTATAACTTGAAACTCCCACCAGAGAGACAACTCAAAATAAAAAACCTCAAAATCTACTCTATACATGGTAAGAACTCTTGAATTTGGACATTCCTCTATCTGGTAATGGTTTCCTAGTACAGGCAGCTGATCTCTACTGTCTCTCTTGACAAGCCTATGACAGGAATGTAGAGTTACTGGGATTTGAGTATTCAAATGACACAGTTAAAATACAATGAAGAGCATTTTGGAGTGCAATTACCCCATGTGTTCTTTCCCTCTTTGGGTGTCTGGTCAAAAGGTGGCTCACATACAACCTACTCTGTTTTGGGAGGGCAATCACTTTTCAAGTGGGATTAACACCACATGTGGAATTAGATCTGCTCTTTCTCAGCTTGATATACACACCTGTTCCTATACACATGTGCTGGTAACTTTGATAAAAGGCTGGAATTTCAGCACTACCTGTTGAAGAGGATTTTGAACTACTGGTCTTGTTTAGTCAGTGGGACTAGACCCTACATCAGTCTGTTCCTGCTCCACTGGTAGGATTCACTGCTACTTCAAAATACAGCTTTCAGCCACTGAATCTTGTGCTAACTTTAGGATGTGATTTCTCTAAAGTCTCTAGCAAGGCATTCTGGAGAGAAGACACTTTTTAAGATGACTGCACTTGGTTTTCATGACCACTTGTGTTTCCAGCTAATATATGTACTGCAGTATAATGCAGCTTTTTCTTCCTAGGAGTTGGGAAGGGTAATGGAACTGATATGAAGGTGCAGATAATAGTGAAGAAGCAAGTTGTACTGGAATGTGTATGTGCCAGTCAAGGAAACTGCAAGGTGAGAGCACTATGAAATTGTGTCAGTTGAGTCACAGAACCTGAAAGCTGACTTACAGGTCCAAAGTGTCTTCCTATAGGAGATGAATACTGGGCATAAAACTATCTAAGTAAACAGATGTTGTAAATTCTGAGAGAATGAACAAGCTAAACTTTTTTGCTAAATCCCAGGAAGAGTAAAATAGTGAAAGATTTTCCTAGAAGTAAAATGAATGCAATAGCTTAGTCTAACCAGTGTAGCTAAAATCGTTGGCTCTTTTTCTAGCACTGCTATTGTATTTGTATACCACAAATGAGTAGCTGGGTACTGTCATGAATTGATTCCTTGTCTCTCTGCAGTAACTTCTTATACTTTGTTCTGTTATCAGCTCTTCTTTGATTCTGAAACAAACTCTGTAGTCATTGGTTTGGAAGACAGCCCTGTTATAAGTGGTGATGTGAAAGTCCGATTTGAATCGCGTTCTGTAAGTACAACAGCGTGAAGACCCTTGTGAGTACTGGGAGAGGCTGCAGAGCAAGCAGGAGCTGGGCTGTGTGGGGCAGAAGCTGCATGAAAATCCTCTGTGGGGCGGCCCTGCTATGGCAGCTGAAGTTATTCCACCTCTGTGCAGTGATTGATGCAGTGAATGTTGTTACATCAGCTTGGACAGGTTGGGGAGGCATCTGGCTGATCATACAGTACCACCAAGACATCTTAACTGAGTACTTGCTGCTTCTAACATGAGTTTCTTACTTCATTGTATTAAATTTGAGAGACCTAGGTGTGAGAACTTCAGTGCAAATAGTGATCTGGGTATGATATTGGGCTCTTCAAGTGCACCAGCTCTGGCACTGTAGCTTTGTAAACCAAACTGAGTACAGGTGGCTACTCTTGCTCTGCAAAAAATGAGTCCTATTGTCAATGAAGTCCCTAAATAAGGTATTTTGTGTTTAGGATCTCCCAAAAGGCTATGATGACTGCCCTTTCTTCTTCTGGTTCAACACTTCCTTTATTGAAAATAACAGGTAAGTGATCATAGTGACTGCCTTCAGATTTGAGCTTCTGGTGTCTGAGCAGAGTTGAAACTTCTAAGTGTGGTGCTGACAGCTGAGAAAACTGACTGATTGAGCCTGTCTTGCCTTCTCTGTGGGTACTGGTCTCTGACTCCCAATTGTAACTTGCAAACAGGCAGTAAGTACTCACACTATGCCAAGTGTTTTAAATGTGTGAGCTCTTTATCTTAATCAGCTTAATCCTTTGGACTTTTTCCTCTATTGTATGTGAACTTGAATTCAAAATGGTAATGCTATCTAGTCAAACCAAAGGCAACTGCCATCATAGAATGGTTTGGAAGGGACCTTAAAGATCGAGTTCCAACCCCCCTGCCATGGGCAGGGACACCTCCCACTAGAGCAGGCTGCTCAAAGCCCCATCCAGCCTGGCCTTGTACATTTCCAGACAACAGGTATCCACAACCTCTCTGGGCAACCTGTTCTGGTGCATGGCTGCCTGAGAGGCTGGAACTAATTCAGCAGCTTAGCAAGCAAACATTAAGACCAGAGTTAGAGGTACTGATGCTTGGGATTCCAAAGAAAGGCTCTTCTACTGCTTTTCATGCTTTTGTTAAAGTTAGAAATTACTGTGGGTTTTCTTGTTGAGCCTGGAACTCCTGGGAGAGCTCCAGTGAGGGGAAAACTGAGCTTGTCTGTCTTGCTACAGGAGTGATGTAAAAACACAGACAGGAGATCCTTCTCTTCTCTCTACCAAACTTGACAGATTTAGACAGAGGAACGGTGAACTTGACATTTGATGTAATTACTGTGTTCCCATGACTAGAATAGGAAGGAAATAACTTATTTAATTGATCCCATCAGAACATGTGGAGAGGTAGCCATGAGTCTGTGTTCATAACTCTAAACTCAATATGCTGAGGCAGCATTGCACCTTGCAGCTGAGGCGCAGACGTGGTTAGAGCAAAGCAGTGCCAGGAGAGATGTGTGCCTGCTGTCTGACAGGCTGTCTTGAAAGTTTCAGCCAAGTGTTTCACTTCCTCCAGGGCTAGGGAGGATGCCCAACCCTCTCTGCCCAGAGAAGCCTGGCAGACATAATGTGGAGTAGGATCAGCAGTGAAAGAGCTGCTAAGGCAGTGCTCCTACCTCTGTATCTCTAACTCAGCCACAGCTGATGGGCAATTTGACATGAATTTGGTTAAAAACTAGATGTGAAGAACACACCTGATGAACTTGACTGGGTACTGAATCAAATCTTTGCTGGTAGGGTGGTCAGTTAAATTCCTGCCACTTGCATCCCATCAGGAGGCCTTGAGCTGAACATAACACTAATTTTACTCTGACAATCTGGTGCTGTGGGGCTTTAGAGAGGGGGAAAAAGACTAAAAGCCCAAAAATCCATCAGGTTTACTGTATGTTTCTCAGACTGCTTCAGATCCAAAGCCCTGTACATGCATGGCTGATGTCTATCTGAATTCAAAATCTAGCGTTATATTTAACTTCAAGCTCAGCACTGGAATACTATCTTGACTTGGCTGAAAGGACAAATATGTCTTAGGCTGTAAGATCTACTCCTGAACTTTTGTCTTTCAGGCTCTACCTTCCCAGGAATGAGCTGGATAATCCTCACAAGTCTAAAACGTGGAAAGTCTATAGTGAGACATTTGCTGTGGAGGTGAACTTTATTGAACCATAAGGGAAAGCTGAAAGAAGGGAAACGCATAAAATTTATCTCTTTTCCTGGAGAATGATGTCTTGCTGCTTCAGTATGAAGTGAAGCAGTCCCACTTTGGTGTACTTAATGTATTTCTGTGTAGATACAACTCCTGAAATAAACTTACATGAAGTTCTGTTGTGCAGAGCAATAATAGTCTGAAGAGTTCCTTAGTGTGAGCTGGCATGTCATGTCAATGAGCTCTTGGATCCTTTGGAGCTTAGATGTCCCTACATACAGGTAATCCCTACTTTATTAATTTAAGACAATTGTCTGTCTTAAAGAGCATTAATTTCATGGTGGGTGAAGACTAGCACTCTGCAGGAGACTGCTGGAAAAATCTGACATGCCTTCCCTCAGCATCAGCGTTTTCCAAAGTCAGTAGAATATGGGAATTTGGAGGGAGAAAGATTAATCTACCTGTGCCAGATGACCACTTCTTAAGTGGGAGTCTTGGCATTGGATTTCTGATGCAATGAGGTTCATTGATGTAGGGTTTTGGGCAACACCTGGCCTGGGAGCTGAATGTGGGGTTGGAGGCTGCACAGCTGCTGCTCTGCTGCTCTAACTCCATCAAAGGGCAGAGATGGCCACATTCCCAACCCTTCCTTAGGTCTGGATGTCATCAGCTCAGGAGTGTCCCAGCTGCCTGGGGTGAGTTAGCCAGGCTTGCCTTAGTACCTGCAGGTGATGGGTTTTATCCTTTGGGCTAATACTGCAAATGCTCACTCACCCCTCGAGCTGGACTAAGACCTGGAATGTGCAAACTTCCCAGATGCTTATTCTGCTTCCAGCTTTTCTTGGGAGTGCAGCTCTTCTGTGGGGACTGCTTGGGTCTTCCTTGATGTGTAATGTGTTGAGGTTCACGTGTACATCTTGGTCCTCTTGCTTCCTTGATCTTTTCATTGTTAGGAACCAAGAGTGGAAGGGGAGCGACACAGCTTTCCACAGCCAATACCTACTTAATGAAGTAAGTAAAGAGATCACATACTTTCCCTGTGCTCACTAGAGGGTAGTGGTATACTGTGAAGCAGTGTGGACTCAGCTTTTGTTATTTATTGCTGTGCAATTACCTTTAATTACTGTAATTACCTGGTATTTAAGAGCTGGACTGTTGGAAACTCCCAGTGTTGGAAGCAGCTTCTATCAGCACTTCAGCTGTGGAGGCTGGAACTTGTCTTGAATGACCAGCAGTGTTCTAGGTGGAGGAGAGAGTGAGCCTGGGTCACTTAGATACCTGTAGTCCACACAACCTAGATCAGTTCTGTATATCCCCACAGATAAGAGTTTTCATAAAAGACTTGATCTTACCACTATTTTTCCTTCCTGGTTGGAATTCCCCATATTCCAAGTTGTAGCTGTTGCAGCTTGTCCTGCCCTGGTGTAACTCTGTGAAGAGCCTGGCTCAGTCCCTTCCCATGAATGAGATGACTCTAGACAGCAGTAAGATACCTATTCAGCTTTCTGCTGTGGGAGAATGAACTTGGATTTTTTTTTTTTATAGAATTGCCCAGGCCGGAAGGGACCTCCAAAGGTCATCTAGTCCGACCCCCCCGCAGTCAGCAGGGACACCCCCAACTAGACCAGGTTGCCCAGGGCCTCGTCGAGCCTCTCCTTGAATATCTCCAGGGATGGGGCCTCAACCACCTCCCTGGGCAACCTGTTCCAGTGCTCCACTACCCTCACAGTAAAGAACCCTCTCCTAATCTCCAGTCTAAATCTGTTCCCCTCCAGCTTGAAGCCATTGCCCCTCATCCTGTCACTGCAGGCCTTTCTAAACAGGTTCTCCCCAGCCTTCCTGTAGGCTCCCTTCAGGTACTGGAAGGCCGCTATAAGGTCTCCCCGGAGCCTCCTCTTCTCCAGGCTGAACAACCCCAGCTCCCTCAGCCTGTCTTCACAGGAGAGGTGCTCCAACCCCCTGATCATCCTTGTGGCCCTCCTCTGGACCCTCTCCATCAGGTCCATGTCCTTCTTGTATTGAGGGCTCCAGACCTGCACACAATACTCCAGGTGAGGTCTCACCAGAGCAGAGTAAAGTGGCAGAATCACCTCTCTGGACCTGCTGGCAACGCATCTTTTGATGCAGCCCAGGATGCGATTGGCCTTCTGGGCTGCAGCTGCACACTGCCTGCTCATGTCCAGCTTCTCGTCCACCAGAACCCCTAAGTCCCTTTCCTCAGGGCTGCTTTCCAATACCTCACCCCCTAGTTTGTATTGGTGGTGAGGATTGTTCTGGCCCAGGTGCAGAACCTTGCATTTGCTCTTGTTGAACCTCATGAGGTTCACCTGGGCCCACCTCTCCAGCCTGTCCTTTTGGATGACATCCCATCCCTCTGGTGTATCGACAACACCACACAGCTTGGTGTTGTCCGCAAACTTGCTGATGGTGCCTTTAATCTCCCTGTCTATATCATTGATAAAAATGTTAATTTCTCTACCATCCATCCTCCTTGCCCTCAACTTGACTTGCTCCAGTGTGTCACTGCTTTTCTTACACTGATGAAAGTGAAACTGGATGTGGCATTCCATGTCTGATCTGACAGATGTTGGAGGTATGAGTAGAGGGTCAGAGCTGTCCTATTTGCTGGCTCCAGAGCCTGCTGCTGCAGCCTGGGCTCTCCTGGAAGGGTGTGCTGGCTCATGGTCAACTTCTGCAATGCTGTCCCCCAAACTAGCGCTGCTTCAGGGGCTGCAGGTGTTATTGTGCATAAACTGCCCCTCAGGGTTAAGGGGTGCTGCTAAATTTAAAGCCACCCCTGCCATCTCTGACTTGAGCAAAGGGAGGACTTGCCTGCTTATCCAGGAGGAAGACCACAGCTGCATCCCTAGAGGGCGATGGAGCAGGAGGGCAGCCTGGGCCTCTGGGTGGGCACTGAATGGAGGAGGAGCTGGGCTAGGATGCCATTTTAGTGCAGCTAGGAGTGGGCTGATGACTGAAGTTCCTTTTGGCTTAGCTCAGAGAACTGGATATTGCTGTCCTAGGATGCCCTTCCCGATAGTTTGCAGGGCAGTTAAAGTGAACCTTCTTCCTGCTTCTGGAGCAAGCTCATCTCATGTTGCAGCAGCAAAGGCTGTGAGTTGGACTTCTCTAGCTGCAGCACACAGTTAAGTGAAAACTCTTGTATAAGCAGGAACGAGTAACAAAATAGCTGTATGAGGGAGATGGATTTCTCTGAAGAGCTCCAGGCACTGCTGCTCAGAAGGTGGTAACAACAGTTCCTGAGCCCCCTGCAGCACTGACCTCCTCTGGCTTCGGGGTAGTGGACACTCATCCCTTATCTATGTGGAATTCAGGTGACCTGTCCTGGATTCCTGGTATTCTTCTGGCAGGAAATTTAACCTTATAGCATATATCATGGTAATCAACAATGTAGACAGTAGAGTTGAACCTTCTTAGTGGAACTGATTTTGGTAGTAAAAAAAACAAAGTAAAAGTAAAAGTTTACTTTTTAAGTTTACTTTTACAAAGTAAAAAAAACAAAGCACCAGGCTTTACTTTTCCAGAGTAGATGATGTAAAACCTGCAGTTGTTTCATAGCACTTGGTTAGAGCTGGCATTTCCCCTTCAGTTTTGAGGGGTTTATACATTCATTGACTGCAGAAGCCTTCTCCTTTAATTCTGGAGGGGCAGCAACACTGACTTCAACCTCTCTTTGCTCCTCAGCTAGATGCTTGTTAAGTGTACTTGCATAAGCAATAGCCAGGCACTCAATTAATGAAATCAAACTTTATTCCCCTGAATTCCAATACCAACATACAAAGTTCTGAGCTGAACAACTGATATGTGTGTACAGCTTTAGCAGCTGTGAATGGAAAGATCACTGCTTACACAGCCTCCCAAAGGTAAACCCTCCCAATGCAGGTCTCTTTCAGCCACCAAAGATCCTGCTTCTCTCGAAGCTTCAACTTCTGTATTATAAACTGCAACCATCAGCTTTAAAAAATGAAAGCAAAGACAAATCTAAGAAATAGATTGGAGCATTCCACTGGTGTGGAATCAGGCCTCACCTTTTTGTAACTATTAGAAACATATACAAATATACTATTTCTCTTGGGTAGACAACTTGGAAAAGAAGGGGAAGTCTGACAACTCTTAAAGCCTCACCCTTGTACCTGAATTGTTTAAACATTTGGCATAAATTCTTTTCAAATACTGACTAAGCACAGTGTTACTGCCCCTACTGTACTGGTCAGTCAGGGTAAATTGGTGCAACAGCCACAGAAGATTCCTCAGCTGTGTCCTGCTTTAACTGCCCTTCTCCGGGGTGACTGAGAGGGAGATGAACCGTTCTTGCTGCAGGTGAAGGCTGGGGAAGCAAGAAGAGTTTGTAGAACTGCCACAACCACCTTACATGAACGAGCAGCCAGTTGAAGCTCACCCTGGCTGTACTGTGAGAGGCAGCAGGTGATGAGATGCTCCTGTCTATGCCTAAAGCTTCCTCCTGGCTCTGGGATCTGAAAGGGAAACTGTAATGTGCAAAACTGAGCTGTTCCAGCTGTGACTGTTGGCACTTGTCACTGACAAGTTGGGGTTGCTGTGGCAAGCTGCTGCTCTCTGTGTAGCTCTGGTGATCATGGTGGGCTGTCACAGCATGCAGGTGACATCCCTCTGTGCACCTCCAGGCCTGAGGCATAGTTTGTGTTTCTCTGAGCCCTGCTTTGTCTTCTCCCAGGATAGGCAGTAGCTGCATCTTGCAAGGCTTGTATAAAGAACATCCTACTTCAAGAAGGAGAGTGGCATCTAGAAATAGGTGTTACTACATCATTTTGGCTAACACTGACTAACGGCATGTTTAATCAAGTAACATGACCAAGCAGGAATGCCCTCCAGGCCTGAAGGTGATACAAATGATCCAGTCACATGAGCTTTTTCCACTCAGCTGAAGCAGGAGAGCAAGTGGCAGGACACCGGCCCAAGCGAGTGCGTGCTACACCATGGAGACTACGGTGTCAGTTGTCTTTAAGAACTGGCTTTCTCCTCTTCTTCAGCCTCCTCTCCTTCAGGCACATGGACTCATGTCAAGGTGACCCAAACAGGAGCCTGCACAAAGCTACAATTCTGCACTCAGAGCCAGCAGCTATTTCCAGCAGTCTCCCTCACACTGTTTAATTCAGTGGTGCTTCCCGTATTCCAGCACTTATTGAAAGGACTTCAACAATAATAAAATGCTGCGTGGTCTCCTTAAACCCAGTAACTATATGTTTTTATCTCTTTATGGCTTTAAGTCATACAAGGGAGGGGGTAAACACTTCTTACTTTTATAAGCACGTTTGCTGGGAGAGTACACATTTTAGGTACCAACTGCCATAACCTGAAAGTCACGGAGCAGAAGGGAGCTGGAGAAGGGCAGGGGTCTCAGTGAAGGGTTATGTCTGGACAGGACCTCTGTCATTGTGACTCAGAGACTTGCCAACACCAACTGGGAAAGTTCACCACCACAGCACAGATTTTAAAACATTCCTAAAGGAATCAAGCTGACTGCTGCATGTTACATTAAACCCAACAGGTCAACATAAGTAAGTCTTTTTAGCACCATCACAGGTCAGTAAAATACATTTGACATGCAATGTGCCTCGTGCAGAAACTGCAAGATGGAGATGGCTCTGCTGGTCCAATTCAAGCAGCACATATACATCTCTATAAAAATCACCTGAATTTAAAAGATTACAAATCCTAAACTGGTGTTGAGTTCCTAAAATTAGGTCACTGATTTGGCCCTGCTCAGACCAGGTTCTTGATCGTTTATTTAAATGATCCTTGAGCAACCTTTTGTTCTCCATCTGCTAGAAGATGTCAGTAAGAATCTACTTGTTTCATCATCAGTTTCCGGCTGTACTCGTAGGCAAGGAACAGTGCCCCATTGGCCAGGAATGCACGGATCATAGTTGGCTTCAGTCCAGAATACAAGGCAAGTACACCTGGAAATGAAATGAGAGCCAATTAGCAATTGATTAAATTGGCTGTCTGCATCAACCACTGTGCTTTTACCTTCAGAGGACACTGAAGTAATGCTGCTGCCTAGAGGGGCATGGACACGGAGAGCTGAGCTCACACGGGTACCTGCTGCCCACGGTGTTACTGGATATTGCTACAGAAGGAGTATCTGGAGTTGCAACATGAGTTTAGCCATTTAAGTGCTTATGTTAGAAGCTTATCTCAGGTATGACAGGGTCTTCAGAAGTGTACCTTGGTCACCTGAGGATACAGTTCACAGAAGCTGTACCACAGCTGGCAAGGGGACAGAAAGAACAGCAGGACTACATTGGAGCTGTGTCCCAAGTGAGACCCCTGCTCTGATGAGTATCTTCTCTAGCAACAGGGCCAGGAACTCATATCTGCTGCCATGCACGTTCTTACACCATCTTCTGAAGTGCTTGGTGCAGGCCTTTTGCAGAGATGAGACACTGAGGTCAATGCCCCAAGTTGCCAGAGTAGACAGGACTGATTTATCAAACAGCCCTCAGTCAGCGCTGCGTTAGCTTCTAGAGATGAAGAAAAATTCTGTACTGAACCAGTTCCCTCAATTTTCATGGACAGGTTTGGTTATGGGTAATGGAGCTCATTCCTTTATCTGCTTTTAATGCAGACTGAGCTTTTGTTAGCTTTAAGTGAATGGTCTCCTGAACCAAGAGGCACAGCAGGTGCAGGTCTCAATTTCTAGATTCCAGATTCCAGACTGCCTGAAGCATCAATGTGCTTGCTAGAAACAGTTATTGTCCATCTCCAATACGTTATCAGTGGACTAGATTTGTTAAGCAATTTTTGGTACTGGAGGGTATAGATTTCCATCTGCAGCCCTGCAGATCCAGCCGACACGCTGCACACTCACCTTCAGTTCTCACAACAGTTACAAATGTTCCCATAAAGCCCGTCTGTTTTCCAGCCATTGAAAGAACCTGAATCCTGGATTTGACACAGTCCACGGGATACACAGCGATCCACAGACAGCTGCCCCCAAAACCACCACTCAGTAGCAAAGGAATGGGACCTGCAGTTAAAAACAAAAAAGCTTTAATACACACCACAACATATTCAGTACATAAATATCACATTATTTCATCTACAGAAGTCAAAGAGAACACAGAGGAACCTGCTTGTGACAAGAGAGCAGTTTCCACTCCCCTGCAAACCTTTAAGTTAATTTTAAGCCACTGGTAAGTTGCAAGTCTAACTAGAAGCTCAAAGGTTAAAAGGAGTGCCTTCTCCTTTATGGGCCGTGCTAAAAAAGCATAACTCAGATTCTGTTTTGGCTGTATTAACTAAATGAACTCCACTCCTTTCCACTTCAACTTTCCAACGTTAACTGTGAAATGGTTTTAGAGTAACAATCACATAGCGTAACAGATAGAGATTTACTTGGTACAGTGAAGTTTCTTTGTGATCAACCATTTTTCATGATGCAAACTCATTTTGTGTTATAGCTCAGATGTTTATAAACATTTTGCAACAACAAAGACCAGAATGCATACAGCTGAAATCCTCACTCCCAGCAAGACAAAGTGTGATTGTGCAGTCTTTCAACAGGAGACAAGCAATCTTTATTCTGGCATCTCATTTTTTTTTTCATATCTAATTTTCAGTGTTCTCTTACTGTCCTTGTAATGACAACTAACGGTCAGCGTACATTTCAGCATACACTTGAACACGCAGTTCAAGAGAATACAGCTAAAGGCATGCAAATTGCTCTGAGCAGTGGCTGAAATTAAATAATTCAGACTTGCGTTACACTATAGAGTCAGATATTTAAGTAGTTTTGTAATATTACTGTTAGCTCACTGTATTCTGCTCCATTGTAAAGTGATTGATTACTTTAATAACTCATGACTACACGTCACAAAATGTGGATCTCTAGAAACTGTATGCCCAGTTACCTTTATTTTATGCATATTTTACAACTGCTATACATTATTAGCCTCCCTCCCTCCTTTATGTCCTCAATGACATCAGGCTAGAATCCAGCTGGAAAAAGGGGGACCATACCTAATTCATCTTTTGATCTCCCAGAGGCAAAGAAGGTCCGGCTCAGTTCATATCCTCCAAAGAAGAAGAAATAGCCTGGGACTTCCCGCAGCAAAGTGCTGGACAGCCCACGGTAAAATCCAAGGGGACCGTCCTTTTGAATCACACCCTTCACTACTGACCAAACTGTACTGAGAGAGAGGTTGATCCGGTTAGTGATGCTTAATAGCCAGACAGTAAGAAGGTTACAGAACAACAGGCAACTGCAGCGACAATCAAGGGTTAGATCCACAGTGTAGCCAACAGGACTCGGGTAAGACTTGGAATAAAATCCTGCCAGGAGCCCTTCACTGGTGCCTGAAAAACTTCCAGGCTGCAACACTCCCAGCCACAACTCCTCTCTGGTTAACAGTGCGCTACAAACGTGATGCCGAATTAAGAATACAGAATTAAAAATAATAAATAGACATAAACGGGTTTCAGAGACACCGTGCAGGGTGTATACTTACTTGTGTCCCTGGATTATCTTTCCTGACAGCTGCATTTCGTGCATGGCCTGCAGCCTGCACTTCACCAGCTCTGTGGGACACAGGACGAGGGTGGCAAAGGCCGAGGCGAAGGAGCCCGCAGCTGCGTTCTGCAGGTCACTGCAAGAGAGAAACTGCAGAGGGTATTTGGGCACTGACCCGCAGTGCGGCGGAGGCACCGCACCAGCAATCAGCTCCCTGATCCTCTACTCTAAATAGCATCGAGAAAAACTGATGGACAGTCTTGGGGGAAAGAGCCTCAAGGGAAAAGGGCAGTTGCTTGAACTAGGGAAATGAAAAACCTGGCTCATCCCGTCTTCATATACAACTCAAATATATCATTTTGACACCTGAGAAGATAAATTGCTACCTTTACCCTTTTTTGCTATACTTTAGTGATTGCAGCAGAACAAACCCTGTCAAATCTTCCCCTCTTGGCTTTTATAAAAGTTTCCATAGATTTGTTTTACTGGGCAACTTTTGGGTACTAATTACTTCCTCAAAAAAAAACAAAACACAAAACCAAGAACAATGATTACCTCATGCAGATGTCACTGTTCCCAAATTCACCTTACCAGTATTAATACAGGTTCTCAGTGGAAGATGCTAGAAACCTGAAACCAAGGCACAATGGACCACTGTAATCTTTCCATGGATGTGGCGCCATGAATGCAACTGTGTGAATCCGAGAGAGTGTGGCCAAACATAAACGGCACCACTGAACAGGACAGCCCCATAGCCTGCATTGACTCACAGGATTCCAAAACTGGGACTTGCTTTGCAGTGATTTTACACATATGGTGAAGTCTGGGCTGCTAAGCTGCCAGGACTCAAGAGGCTGGTACTCCAGGATGATACTCCTTTATGATATATGCTTAAAATAGGCTCCTACGGCCCTGGTGTGTTGGACAGGAGCTGCACGACAGCACAGAAGCTCTTCTTTCAGAGCCTGGGGAGTCAGCACAGCCAAGACTGACGTTGCTGCTGCACAGAATGTCCTTCCATGCCAAGGAGATGTTAGCCCAGTGCCCAGCAGTTTTATACACTTACAGTACCAGAGCTTAAAGCTACAACTTTTCCCCTTCAATCAAAGTTGTGACACGAAGCAAAGCTCATGACACGATTCAGATACGGCAGTGACAAGAACTGTCCAAGTGGAAGGAATCGGTAACCCCCTGCAGAGCAGCAACTGAATAATATGCAGTAATTAAGAGAAGGCAACACTGATTGCAGAACGCACACGGCCTGGTGTAACAGGGACCTGAGATGCAACCCACTGAAGGTGAAGACAGAGCAAGGCAGAGTTAAAAATATAGTACGTGGCTGAACCCTGCAGTCATTAAGCTACGAGCTAGAGCAAGGCAATGAGGTTACACTTTTGAAGAATTAGGAAAGGAAAATATGGAAGAGGTGCCTTCTAACTATGCAATAAAGAGTGTACAGAAGCCTTCCGCCTTCAAGAGAGGGAAAAAACCACCTCAACAGATCCTACCAGTCTTGAAAAGAATTCTGGCACATATATAAAGGACTAGATTTAGCCATAATTCAGATCTTTAATTCTTTTACCTGTTGATCTTGAACACCAAAATTCAACTAGACCCACTGTTTAGGCTTTGGTCTTTAATATAGTTGGCCTTATCGCAGAAATGATAAGCCTTAAATCCCATTCAAGTTCCCTCTCAACTCAAAATGCCTAATTCAATGTTTTTTCCGGATGGGAGAGTTTTGATCATGCAGCACAGGAGCAAGAATCCTCTACTGTTACGCAGATGCTTCTTCTATAAAAGGCATTTAGCTCTTTTTTTCAAAGAAAATAGCCTGCTGGAGATGCTCAGTCACATACTGAGAAAGTCAAACTGAGGTAAACAAGGATAATAATTCTCTCAGCTTAGACTTTGGCATGGAATGAAATCAGTTTGGCTGGACTAAAAAAGCATTTAGCATTTAAAGACAAATGGAATTTAGCACTTCTCTTTCCGTTTGGTTGTCTCAGTTTAGACTTTGGCATGGAATGAAATCAGTTTGTTTGGACTAAATGGATGGTAAAAGATAAATGAAATTAAGTATTTCTCTCTCCACTTGTTTTCTTTCTGACTTGTGCATCAGCAGCATGTGTTTCTTTAACTGGAAAAAGTGGTGTTTTGTAACTGTTCTGCAAGGCTTCGCACACCGAGCAGGGTCTCCCTAAGCACAGGCAGGCTGGGCAAGCTTGTTTCCAAGCCATTTGAAGGTATAACTGAAAAGGTAACTTACAGCAAACCCAGACCATTATAGCTGGTTTTGAGAAATAGCAAACATGAAAGAATGGAAAAGTGAGAAGCAATTGCTTAGATACGCAGAAGAAATACAGTTCACCTCAAATACTGAGGTTCACCTCAGTTTGTCATCTGACACGTTTTCTTCTTCAGGCTAAGACAGGCACAACAGTTTTAAAACAGAGGCAATGAAGGTAATTATAATTCTTTACTTGTCATGTCTGTAGGACGGCCACCTCATTGGGGTTTCTCCCCTTCCCTACAGCACACTACAAAGGCTTCTCAACTCTTCCACAATGAGAATAGGTGGAAACACCCTGGAGAGATGACACGTTCTCAGGGCACCACTGCAGACCATGTCAATACAATTCTCTCATACAGGCACATCGTAAGATGCCCCCACAATGATCCAGATGAAGAGTTCAAGGGAGCAACAATAAGGGAGAAACCTTTCAAGTCAACTTCAATCCTTTAGTGTTTCGTCCTAGTACAGCCATGCAATGACACTATTGGCTCTTCAATCAACAATGAATTAAACAGCCATCCTGGGTCTGAGAAGCACCTGTACCTGACCAAGGAAAGAAGGGTGAGATGTCAGAGGCACTTGCTCTTGCTGCTTATTTAGATGACATTCCCATTCCATATCCTACTCCAAAGATGTATAGTACACCTATGTATACTGTTTGAAAGTTTTCTGCGCTACCTCCCTTACATACACCTTAAACAGGCTGCCTCAGTCACCTGAGGAGATGATCCTAGGACCTCTGCAAGTCTGAGTCTGTGGTCTGCCTCCCAGGAGGATCACAAGAGATGGTTAAGAAGCAAAGCATGCTGTTGGTAGGCCTACCTCCTACATTTCAGTGAAAAGCAGGAAAGATGAGGGGTCTGTAAGCTAAGCAAGCAGAAAAAGCCCTCATCTAAGAAAGCAGAAGAAAGGTGGAAACAATTCTGTCTCAGCTAAGAGGTCTCAACTGCCAGAAAACACTGAAAGAGAATGCAAGTAGACAGCAATTAACATGTTTCTTCATTGCTTCATATTCCCCTCACAGCAGGCCTCAGTCTTAAGACACAGCACATCTTAACATATGACAGGAGAACACCTCACGTGATGTCACTTAGGCCACCTGTGTCATTTCAGAGATCTCAAATGCAGAATCGTGGCCTCCTCAGCTACTTCCATTTGGAGACAGACGTGACAGAGGCAGAACAAAGCTATTAATAAAAAGCTGGGGTGGTTAACTTTGCGTTACTCTTTGAACGGATGGCATTACTGAGAAGTCTTTTACACATGGTGGGGCAGCACAAGGATGGAGAAGGTGCAGCTGCTCTCAGTGCTGCTCAGAAGACATACCTTGAGAAATGCATAACGGTAAGGCACACTGAGACTGCTGGACCACTGACAGCTCTAAAGTGATGCACCTGGAGAAAAGCCACCCTAGCTAGAAAGAGATTATGATCATTATGCCAGTGCAAAAATCCACAACTCATTCACACCCTGAATACTCCGCACCGCTCGTCTCATGAGCTCAAACCCAGACACATTAGAATTACAAGAGTTTCACAGAAAAGCAAGAGGGACAGTTAAAGGATTAGCTCCCAAGTGCTCACTAACTAGGAGGGCTGGGATCCTTCCACCAAGGAAAAAAACAAAAAGTGGGGAAAAAGGGCACAGAACAATGGATAGAGGTCTGTAAAATCCCAACTGGCACAGAGACAGGGGTTATGGACCAACTGTGCCTCTTCCAGTTACAGAATTAATGATTATCACCTGCAGAATTCCCTACCAAAGTGCACCACAGATGCAAGGAACTTAGAAGAATTTGAGGGGAGACTGGACAAGTGTTTCAAGAGAAATCCAAAGTCATGGACTGGATCACATCAGGTTCAAGAAATCTTCTGAACTAAGAGCACAGCCTGGTAGAGGAGTCAGAGTAAATATTAAAACACTTTCTTCTCTCATTCCTTACACAACCCCTTATTGCCAGTACTGTAGACAACACACTGTGCAAAATTAGACCCTCGCTAACCACTGTCACCTTCAAGCTTTTGAAACTTAAATTAATTTAAAAAGTAAGGTAATATTAGAAAAGCATCCTTTCCCCTTAGCATGTCTCCCAGTAAGAGGAACCATTACCTCCTCAGCAAAATCAGAACAACCTAGAGATCAAGGGAATACCAACTTTCAGTTGTTGCAGTGCTTATTCCCTTTGGTAATGTGTTCCAGGTCTTGAATATTCCAATGAAATTGTGATTATCTAAATCAGCCAGCTGCAGTGACAGGCAGATGGCTCTGTTGTAGCTACACACCAAATCCTAACACAAAGGTCTATGTTCCAAAACCTATTATGCTACATACAGGCAAAGGGGAGCTGGACCATCAGTTGCACCCTGACAATACACTATTTCCAAGTAGCAGCTGCATGACTTATGTATTTATTTTTAAAAATATGAAACATTTCTATTACTAACCTGAGCTTTGCTTTCCTGTCAACTCCAACAATTTTTCTCACAACTTGTTGGCAGAATCCATAGCACATGAACAGAACGGAGTTCTCTGCAATGTTGGCGACGAGCGCCGGGGTGGTTCCCTTGTAGAAGCCTCGAAACCCCACTTGCTTGTAGGTTTTCACAAAACAGTCAACAATTCCTTTGTACATGTCAGGGAACGTCTGCATCTTCACCTTGGCAGTGTCGAAGGGCTGGCCGGTCACCACACATGCTGTCCCACCTAGAGCAAGCAGAAGTAGTCATGAGGGTGGCTGAAGGTTATTACAACTGAAACGCCTACACACAAACAGCACTATTAGGAAAATCACACAGAAAGCCAAGATGAAAGAATTCTCGGCAGGAAAAGACAACTGCACTGATTTTAGCACAATGGCATCAATTGTCAGTGGTGAATGTAGTTACCTGAAGGGGGAAAAAAAAAAAAAAATAATCACATATAAAAGCAATAACAGCTTGGTTCTAATTAAACATTTCTTTACTTTACTAAAAGCAAGCATCTCAATGAATCAGTTCACGTACATAAACGGGTACTGGATTAGAGGTATTGTTTTACAATCAAATCACTTGTGTTAGTGAATCAAGCAACATTTTCCCTTGCTCATTAATGCAGTGGTTCAGAAGCCATCAGATGTTATGTTCCAACAATGACAAAAAACTGAAAAATTTGTAATCAAGTGAGACAAAGGCTCCCCCAGGACAAGAGGAACACTGCCATGGGAGTGCTAGAACTGATGATGCATTAGAAATTGATAACAAAGACTCAAGCTTTTTACTGTAAAACTCCAAATGAGTCTTATTTACATTTATTCCCACATACTGGAAGAAAGTGTCCAGGATAAGCTAAAAAAGGGCAAAAGGGCAAAGTTTCTCAGCTGTTATCTTTTTCAAACTGAACTACAAGGTCAATACCCTGAAAACTTGTGAGATATTTCCATCAATATCATCAATAAGCGCTTTGCCCACAGTGCAACGTTCTTTCACAAGCTTTAACTCAATTCAGCAGCAGGAAGAGCCAACATTACACTTTTGCAGTAAGAAATATCGGTGTGCACTGACAGCAATCTATTAGGAGCCAATACCCAACATGAAGTGTATGGCAAGAGTACCTTATATGAACTTTATGGTTTACGTGAGGCTCCACCTCGAGTACTGTGTCCAGTTTTGGGCCCCTTCCCACAAAAAAAAAAGACATTGAGGTGCTGGAGCGGGTCCAGAGAAGGTCAATGAAGCTGGTGAAGGGTCTGGAGAACAAGTCTTATGAGGAGAGGCTGAGGGAGCTGGGGTTGTTCAGCCTGGAGAAAAGGAGGCTGAGGGGAGACCTTCTCATTCTCTACAACTACCTGAAAGGAGGGTGTAGAGAGGTGGGTGTTGGTCTCTTCTCCCAAGACACAGGCGATAGGAAAAGAGGAAATGGCCTCAAGTTGCACCAGGGGAAGTTCAGATTGGATATTAGGAAAAATTTTTACACTGAAAGGGTTATCGAGCATTGGAATGGGCTGCCCAGGGAAGTGGTGGAATTGCCATCCCTGGAGGTATTTAAAGATGGGTAAAAGTGGTGCTCAGGGACAGGGTTTAGTGGTGGTTTTTTACCAGTTAGGTTGACAGTTGGACTAGATAATCTCAAAGGTCCTTTCCATCCTAAACCTAGATAATTCTATGATTTTATTCTATGGGTGGTTTTTTTTGGTTTGATTGTGTTTTTTTTTTTAACTGCATCAGTTTTGCTTCTTTAGCAACAGAGAAGAACCATCCCCAAACAGAATCTGTTCTTTAAGCTAAGTGCAGTTGACACACATATGCCTTAAAGAGGGCAAATTAACAAGATGTTTTTCCAGCTATGAAACTGAAATAATTCTCTGTAAACGCAGATAACGTAAAGAAACTGAAATAGAAACAAACACGTGAATCCAATTAAGGTTAGCTATTTTTCTTCTAAGTGGGGAATAGCAGAGTGAGCAAGTGTTCGTTTAACTGGGTGATTTTCAATCAATTTTACTCTTTGCAAACACATTTGTGGTACATTGTTGCTGCTCCTCTGCAAAGAGGTAATTCAGGTCTTTCAGAGGAACCCACCCCACATAAAGCTTCATTCTCCACCAGAGGGATCATTAAAAGCTTTGTGCTTCCTGGCTCTGAAGAGCTGCTTGCTCTGGGAGGGGTAACAAAGGCCAGGAAAAGCAGAGCTGGACGGGCTCTGCCAATGCTACTTGCAGGCAAGTCAGGTAGGTATTAATCTACAGGGCAAGCACTAGAGCTCCTGTGTAAAGGTGGGACCTAAAGCATCCACACATTCATAGTAAAATAATGGCTGCTGGAAGGAGCCCAAGAAAACCACAAATGGTCTTGGCAATGCACAGCTGAAATATTGGGAGTTGACTGCAAGCAGCTGTTCCAAAAAGAGAAAGGGCTCTCCTTACACTGCCACTGGAGGTGGCACAACCAGCCCAGTAAACTACAGCAGTGAACTTTGTAAGCCTCATGGTAAAGACCAAGAGTCCCTGTTAATATCTAAAATATTAAAGAAAAAAAAGTCTTCCAGCCAGCAGTAAAGTGTCTTAAAAAAAACCACAACACAAAAAGCAAAGCAAACTAGAAAAATAATAAAAAAACCCACCTTCTTTGAACATTTAGACAAACGTAGTCCTAATAATAACATGGGACCAGGGCAGAGGGTGGGGTGGAGAATCCTACTTAATCGAAGAAATGATTAGAGGTTGCTCAAATCCTAGGCAAAGGACTATGACCCGCAGGCAGCTAAGTGATTTATTTATTCTTGCTCAGAATCTACTTGCCCCGATATGTCATTACAGTCTTGAGTAGCTGATAAGTATCTGGAGAGGAAGGTAAAACCAGGTTATGCATTTGCTGGAGGAACCTAGCTTTCCAAGGGGTGCAGTGGTACAGGTAACAGACATGAGCACCACCAATGAACACAGGCAATATGAAGCCAGTGTGTGGAAAGAATACAGAAAATAAAATATTAGAGGAACAGTAAAACTATTATAACAGAAGTAGCAAAGGAAAAGAACAAGAGCAATGATTTATGACTACTGAAGTCACATGGGAAAAGGTCTGAATTCCTTCATCTTATCTGAAGAAAGAAAGAACTATACCAGAGAAGACAACAGCATGATTATTTCTAAGTTCCTCTAAGCTCTACTGCCAAAAACCAGGCAAACCTCAAGTGCATGCCCTGACAGAGTGAATGTGGGTGTGGAACTGTACCATCAAGCAATAGATTTCTCAGGTAAAGCTAGTTGCTTTGGCTCTTGTAGTAGCCAAGATGAAACACACCAGGCTTCAACACAAAGACAGAACTTCCTAAGCCAGAGCACTCCATTGCTCTGAAGGGTAACAGCAGCATTCCTGAGCTGAAGTACCTGGAAGGAAAACAACCACACCTCCCATTTAAGCACCTGAGAATACCCACAAAACCGTCAAGACCTGCACAGATAATTAAGTTGTTACTTTGGGTTTTGTGTCAGCAAAGAATAGCTATTATATCTGGTTTATTTCCCAAGGGGAATGAACAGACTAACAGAAAAGTATTTTTTTTCTAAGGCAATGAAAGAATTATAGCAGAAATACTTCTCTTCCCTTACAGGGAAAGAGGGTGTATTCTAGTCAATAACATATTTTGCAAAAGCTAATGAAGCAGGTATCCACTGAGCAAAATGTGGTGGCAGATGAAATGCTTTATGAAGGTGCCACATTGGACTCACATTATCCATCACCCCTTGCTCTCTCTACACTAAGTAAAGTTAACTCCACTCTGACAAATAACTCCTCCAATAATCACCTTGAATGCACTTAACACCATTAATATTGCCATATCCACTGCATTAACACAGTCATAAAAGGACTGTTTGTAATAGATAGTGTATGGACAAGAAAAAATATTAACTTGTTTAAACTGATTACAACAGTACAATAAATAAATCTTTCTTTCCACCTTTTCTGTATGAACATTGCCAAAATAACTATTCTATCTCAATGTTTGTCATCTGGACATCATGTAAGCTTCCACTGCAAACTAGTCTCTCTATGGCTAAGCCTGCCCTCATGACAAAAGCTTTTCCAGTACTTCTACAATAGCTTTTTTTAACCACAGATGAAGCTTAGAAATGCCAAAAAGACCCCTTTTCCCTGGTAGAGTTAACAATTGATTCATGGTAGTGTCAATGAGACAATGCAACTGTTTCCACACTTGAGATCACCAGAACTGGTCCAGCAAAACTTTATAGCACAGACTAGACTGAAGTGTAAGTCAATTAAGTGAACTTATGATCATCAGTTCTACTACTGAAGTTTCCCAGCTTTTAAAGATTTACACTAGAATGTCATCTGAGCCAATAACCCTTCAGACAGCCTCTTGCCCTTTTCAATTAGAGAGGGTTCCTGTGACAAAAGCAGCACCTCAGTCACTCACGCACTCAAAACTCTGCATGCGACTGATTCTTAAACTCGTGTAAGCACAAGAACTAACCCTGAAACTTAAATCTCCTCCTGAAAAATTATTAGTCTGAAATCAGGATTACACCTTTATGTTTTGGCAGGGCTTTCACCTGGTAGGAGCAATAGTAATACAGTTACAACTCTGGCTGAGGTCAGCTGCTTCACCTCCATCTCCTTAAAATACAGAATACAAGGCTTTTTACAGAAATGAGAAATTGCTTTTACACTTGTCAATGGTACTGAAACTGTCCCTCTGAAGTCTTGTGCAATTAATTTCCCTCCAGCATTACCTGCAGCTCCTGCTGTGAGGTCAATAGCAGCCTGAATTGCTGAGTTGATCCTCATGCTTCACACTTGTTTATCAGTCACTTCAGAGCGAAGTCTCCCTCTTTCCTGGCAGGTGTCAAGATATTTGTCTCCTGAGAGAAGAGAATGATGAAGCATTCACAATTCACAACATTAAGTGACAGGCTAAAGCATCACATGAACACTTTCACTTCCACTCTTCCATTTAGCTGTTCTAAACCACTTAGAGACAGAAAAAGTTCGTCCCCAGGACAGAGATAGCATATTTGTATTTTGACTGTTTAGTTTTGCTGCATTGGGCAAGTCCTCTGCAGTATCACTGCCAAGCTTCAGACTACTCAGGCTTTCCAGCTTCCAGTCTCCCTGGATCTCCCAAATGAAAGCAAAGACTATCTCCAGGGAACAGCATTGAGCATTACCTTTCCATTGATTATAGAAGCATAGTCCCCATCAGGTTTCTAAGGCTGGCTGGAATATTTCCCCACTGCCTCAGCTCCCCACCTATCAAGCAAAACAGAGAATTGCTCTCTTCATGGTGAGCAGCATCTAAGAAAACTGTATTCATGATGATACAGGCACATTAGGTACTTCTACGTGGTGCTCAGAAGATATGAGTAAGAAAAGGAATGAATATGAACAGCTAGATTTGTATCTGGTTGTCATGTTCCCAGTGCAAGTGCCCCCCTTACCAGTGTATTATAAATAAAAATTACACTCATCTCTCAGGAAGACAGCTGGAAAGCAGAAATACAAAGATTACACTTTCAAATAAAACATTGAAATGAATTCTGTTCTCAACTCAGCAGCAAGGTAATTTCACTGGGCACACAGGTAAAACAAGCTGGCTTATCTGGAGTAAAATCACTGGGCCAAAGACCTCCCACTGTTTCAGAATCATGCCACTGAGCTAGACACTTCGCTGATGGTGCTGTCAAAAAAGTTGCATGAGTCTTAAAAAGTACACAAATACACACGGATCAGCTCTTCATTGAGTGTTAAAGCTTGTCTTCAAGAATACATCAGTAAACAGAACATTTTTCACTCTTCTACCTACTGTAGTGCTTCTTTAGAAGCCTGTTTTCTTCCAAAATATATTTCGGAGTAATATGAATGAGAAACAACTTCCAGTAGGCTACATAGAAAGAATCATTAAAAAAAAAATCCCACACTGTATGAACCACATCCTTTTCAGAACTTTACATTACAAGCACAGACACTTGCATACAAGCAAGGCTTTAAGAAAACCTGTCTCTAAACAGCTTTATTACTCCTGAAGCTTAAAAAAACCAACCCAGTAGGCCAAACACTTCCACTCACTAACTACACATCTAATCTGTTTAAGATGTGTTGTAGGAATCTGAACAAATGAAGCGTAAAAAAAATACTACACTACCCTTGTAGTAAGTGACACTAATATATGCTATTCCCGAATTGTGGTTACAGATTTGAACCTCTTCACTACGGACAGCATAGCATGTTAGGTGCTATTTCAGAACAGAGGCCCCAAGACCAAGTTACACTTGATGATCTCGTTAGCTTTCACCCAGCACTCTGCGGTTTTGGTTCTCATTTAGAGGAAGAAAAGAACGAGAGACGAGCGAGACTGCCTCTGAGTGAAGGGAATTACTAGACAGCAACAATTGCCTGCCTTCAGTAAAAACGTCCAGGGCTTGCATCATGCTGAGTGCTTATCGGCTTGTGCCAGTCCCCAGAGGGAGCACACGCCACATCACCCTCGGATACCCACTGAAAGCTTGGCAGCAGGCGGATAAAAAATAGAGATGCCTACAAAAATAGGGAAATTTTAAGAGCCAGGGAAGTTTAGTTCACTGCTCCATAACAGTACATTAACACTTTCAGAAGACTTAAGACTTGTCAAAACTACACCGGTGTTATATATGTACATACCTCCTTCCTATTTTTTTCCGATTCGAAATAACAGTAGTAGATTAAAACCTGCTCGCCGTTACAGCAAGGCAGCAACTCCTGCTGCTTCCAAAGCAAATCCAAGCCTCAACCCTGGGAGCAGAGAAGCTTGGTGAGCGTTATGGGTCCGGCAGAATCCTCCACCCGCAGCCCCGGACGTTCTTCTCTGCCGACACCCCTCCACAGACTAAGACAAGGCACCCAGAAGGCAGCACAGCTCCACGCGGGAGCCCGTGGAAGGCAGGCGGCCTCTCCGCTTCCCAAGGTCACAGCAGGCCACCACCGGGGCTGTCACACGGGAGACGGGCCGTGCCCTGGCCAGCCCCGGGCGGGGGACAGCCGAGAAGAAGGCTCAGGCTGCGGCCGCGCCAACCCCCAGACCGCGCATCCCCCCTCGCCTTTCGAGCGGCGAAAACCCGGCCTGCGCTTGGCGGGGAGATGGCCTAACCCCCGGCGACCCCCGCCTTCCCGGGGTGTGTGTGGGGAGGGGGTCGCTCGCCACACCGCTGTACCCGAGGCCGCGGCCCGCCCGCCAGGCCCCACAGGCCGCGGGGCTTCCCGGCTCCCGCCCGGCGGACCCCTCCGCTCCCGGCCCATGGAGAGGACAAGGCCGCCCACCCGCCCAGGCAGCCACCACCATTACTCACCACAGCACGCC